>NC_056736.1:123274299-123344299 GCF_019279795.1 Protopterus annectens | reverse complement strand
TGAGAGACTGAGAATATAGTTGTGATGGTGGTGACAGTAGAGCATGCTATATAAAAGTGCACCATCAGCGGAGCTCTGCAATCTGTTCTGTATACAGCTAAATGTCTAAGACAGTGTGTGATTCTTTCTTCTAAGTATTTTTATATATTAAGCAATATTAATTAAAACAGCTCAGGGGCCATTCTGCTGCAGCTGTGTTTTATGCCAAAACCCATTCATTTATATGCAAGATGCACTGAAAAACAAAGAAAGACATACATAGCATTTACTCGTGAACTGAAGCCCAAAATGGAAAAATACAATAGTTATATTAGTAGAGTAAGACGTGCATCTTCCTGAAAAGTTATCCAAAATACGTACAGTTTCTTCATAAAATATAGCATTAGGTACTCAAGTTTATGACCTTGAAGAGCTAGTGATAATGCTGGGCAAATGAAGAATTATCTGTTAGTGATGAAAATAAGATTGGATCACTTTGTTTAAATGTGGTATTGGCAACTATCTCTCTAAAACAGGTCATAATTACAAGTTATATTTTATCATTATTGGCAAAGGGCTATATTGCATATCAATTTGTGCTTGGGATAAGGCACTACCACAAACTTGTGATGTCATCCTACGCACAAGCAATTACAACAGAAGGCTTACATGCTTCTTCTGGTGATGCATGCAAATAAGGAAGCACATAAATATTCTAAGGGGAGATGATTCCAATTCCTGATTATAAAAAGTATCAGATGAATACTAACATCATACTAGAGAGCAAGTATATATGGGCATGTCATAGGTGAGAAGTAAGAGCTAGCCTTTACTTAGCCATACCACCTTAGTGCATCTTAGAACCACAATGGTAATATGTGTTCAGCAGCAGAAATAAAACATCTGATGGGGTAAGTCTTTAAATGTCACACAACACAGATTGTTTGCCTGGTGGTCTTGTTGCTCAGATATACTCATAATGATTATATAGTAGGGCACAACCTTGTGAAAATAGATAAGGTAGCATTTTGTACCCCTCATTTTAGTGAAGTAATCCTTCCCATAGTTGTTGGCTCTCCTTCATATACTTTTACTTCTAGTCATATACCCAAAATTCAGTGTCCTTGTGGCAATAGGCAGTCATTCTCCTTTGTGTAGTTATTATCCTGAAAACCAACCCCTGTGTTTTTCTGGAGGATGGTTATATAAAGTTTGAAGACAGCCTGTTGAAGAAATTAAATATCTGATATGTCAGATAGGAGCTGTAGACAAGAGGTCAATATTTCTTCTAGCAATGCTCTATGACCTCTTGTTGGATATATACTCTATGGGAAGCCATCATTTTAAATCTACAGGCCTTCAAAAACAATGCTACTACTGGGTAGGTTTCCAGATTTGACTGAATATAACCAATAATCCAAGATGGCAGCAGCTATGGCAATCAGATGTGTGAATGTCTAGATGTGACAGGAGTTGGATGAGGTCATAGGGAATGTTATTAGGTTAGTTTCAAATGGTTATGGTCAAACCATCCTGTGATTGATGATAGGAAGGTGGGAAGTTGCCCAGGATTCTTTTAGCAATGGTGAAGAAAAATTCACCTTCATTTAACAGATTGACAAAAGATGGAAGGATCACTGTGACAAACTCATAAAAGTAGCAATCATACCTTCTTGTACAGAAGAAATGTAAGACACAAATGGTGAAACTAGTTCAATTTCAGTTGGAGAGAGCTCTTTATCTATGAAACAGTTCCACTGTGGAACTGTAATAGTTTCTGCTGTGACAAAGTTGTGGGAGTATATGATTTCTAGCCAGAAATATTGAAGGATATAGATATCACTGGGGTGTCATTCTTAACATGGCTCTCTAGTGTTGCATGGAGGGCTGGGGCAGTGCATCTGGACCGGTCACCTGTAACCATTGTTCGCATTTTCAAAACAGCATGGCAGGAGGTACTGATCCAGTAATTAGGAGGGTCAGACTCCTTTGTCACCCTGAAAAAAAATCCTACTTCAAGGTGTTAAAAGGAAACGTTAGCCAGTAGTCAAACTTCTGTTTCTGAAGTAACAGTATGAATTCCATCCTGGCAAAGGAAACGTGGATCATCTCTTTGTTCTTCAGAGATACTACTGGGAAGACATATAACAGTGTCCCTGGAATTGCTTGAGGGAAATACTGCAACCATCACTGCTGCATGCTTTATGTTTCCTGCATTTGGGAAGTGAAAGTTGCATGGGCATTCTTGGGCTTAAGTGAAATACATTCAGGGAAGAAGTAGGACTCGAACAAGGATGTGCCTTTTCTCGCTTTTAGTTAGTGAGCTCTCTAGAAAAGATTGCAAGATGCTGTCAATGCCTTGTAAAAATGCAGCTCAGACACATTACTGCAAGATCCAATTACCATGAGTAGCAGTGATCACAAGCATAAATAATAGCGATTTATCTCTGAGTATGAAGTGTCTAGGGTGAAAATTGCACCTCCGTATGAGAAGCTATTGAACATTCCCTGAAGAAAAAAAAAAGAGAGTATAATGCACTCTGCAAGAAATGGAAAGAAGCTTCTTTTTGAGGAATTTATTTATTTATCTTCAGTTCTATTTTACTGAGTGAAGTTATTAGGGATTGGGAGATTGTCCAGTGGATTGGTGCAGCAGAGTACTATGGGTATTGTACCAGTAGCAGTAGCTGGCTGAAACAGTGCCCCACCTCCACTACTCTTCAAGAAGTGAAGAATAGAAAAAGGTCTTTAATTTTTATTGTAGAAAGTCTATAGGTGCATTTGTATTCATTGGCTTTGTACAACAGAGAAATCCAAGTGACTCCACCAGTTTTTCAATTCAAGAGCAAAGAAAAAAAAACGGACTCTGTCTTTTATTGTAAAAATCCAAATGGTACTTTTGTACTAATCGGCTTCCTACAAATCCACACCATCATCAGCTATTCATACACTATCGAATGGACAGTTAGTTGGATGTTATAAAAACTGGCTGCATAAAACTCCATATGCATATGCTGAACTACATTCCATTCCATTCACTACAGAAGAGATTCTTTGTCAATACAAATGCAGATCATATAAATCAACTGATTAGATGGCTTACCAGCTGACATTTTCCAACACATTGCAGATTTACTTGTATATCATATGTTGGTTATGATAAAAATAGTTACAGGTTATATATTCTGGATTCTATGATGCAGAATTCATCATATTAATAAGAAAAATAGATGAAACTCTGGATAAAGTATTAAACACTATAGAATATTTCTAAATTAATAATTACTATATGGACACTGATTACGTTTTATAGCAAAGACAAAGAATTCCAGGTTAATTTAATCTCTGTTAAGTATTATTACAGCAGCTTCATATAACTTTTGTCTTGGAAGAAATATGACACGAGGAAATAAACTACGGCAGGATAAGGATTATTTTTATTAAACTGTGAATTCCTCATCTAATAATATGCCAATTATTTTACATAATGCAAGAGAGTTTATCAATTTATTCAGCAGCCAAGAGATTTGTGAAGAGGATTAAGGTTATTTTCTGCTAACAAGCTATCTCTTCTAGTCCAGGGTATAATTTCCTTAGAGTCCATTTACTTATTGAAGTCACTTAACCCAGACAGTGCTCTCAGGCCTCCATTGAAAATGAGCCTCAAACCAGCTGGGCAACCCAGTCAGCAAATACTATAAATCATTTAAATAAATAAATATGAAACTCAGTTATACCATAGCATATCTTCCCACTATCATATACTCAACACATAGTTTAAACTTCAGTACATTTGCATTCATTTTGCATCCATTACCACTAAAAAACACTGACATTGCTTTAACAAAAAAAAAAAACTCCAGTAGTAAGATATGGTTCGCCTTTTCTATTACTCTTATTCTTTTTCTACAACTTTGATTTTTGTTTACATGGTGTAAAATTACATTATGTAGATTTTCAGTTAGCTGTATGAATGTAGTCAGTGCTTCCAGGTCTACAGAAATTTAGATAGGATGTTGTTTCTAATTTTAACATGTTGGTGTAGTTTTATAGGTATGTTTTCAATAAACTTTGCCAGTGGATCTCAGTTGGATTAGGATTTAGACTGTTAATAACACAGACTGGAGGGTGTAAATTATTATTTTAGAATTGTCATAATATTCTAATTTATTTACTTAGTTATGTAGTGTGTGTGGGGGTGGGACAGTTAGTTTAGTTAATATTCCTGTTCATGGGCTGAGTGATAGTTTTGAAAAGAAAAGCGATTGCGATAGATTGTGGAAAAATGTATGGTGTAAAGTGTAAGATGTTCAAAGGAAGTTTGGAAAGGGTGAGGTTTATGCTTCCAATAAAAGCTGATGAATACACAAAGAAGGCATCATAAGCAGATACACAGTGTGGTCAGGCTAGGACAGAGGGGAAAACAGAGAAAAAGGAGAGGAGAAGGCATATGAATCCTGCAAAAGGAAGTAAGGGGTAACAATGAGAAAGTGTGATGACGCTTACAAGAAGATAAATAAAAAGATAAAGGGCGTGACTGCCAGATGTGAAGGAGACCATGATAAAGAGAATCATTGTGGGAGACAGGGAACAGGTGCTAGAATGCATAAGAAGCTAACAGAGCATATGGTGCACAATAAGCAGGTAAGAATACAGATCAAAGTGTAGAGCAGAGGAGAAAAAAACATGGCCCTTGACTGAATGACTTAAATGAGGCTAAGAAGGGACAAGAATGTTTATAATGCTGTGGGAATATGCATAGGTAGAGAAAGAGAAGGTGAGGCAGAGATATGTGTTTCACAAGTAATGTGAAAGATTTGTGAAAACTAAGTGAACCGTTGCATACAGGAGATGTGAATTATGAGAAAGAGCATGGCAGCCATCTAGCTAATGGTGACAAAAAGCTTCCTATGCTGAAGTAACAGGAGCATGACTGAATGAGGGGTCAGGGGCCAATATGTGATCGATATAAGACATTTTTCTTTTTTCTATGGGATCTATGCAGAAAACGATTGACACAGACACAGAAGGTACAGAAAAAACAAAAGTACCTCAGATTCAAAAAGTGAATGCTGTTAGTCAAAGGAAGGGCTTGAAAAATTAGTCCATAAGACATCTCCACTTAAGCCAAGAGAAAACACAGGAAAATATTAATCCAGGCTTTGCCACACATTGAGAAGAGAAGAATTTTGATAGATATGCCAGACAATGCTTGTAAAATGCATGGACATGCATGAGATTGACATTCTCTTTATAACTGTATAGAGAGATTTTTACTGTTTGCCTGTATGGAAATCCATTTTTTTATCTCTTTGAAAGTTATAAACATGTTGAAGTATGAAATTACATTTTTTATATAAAGGTCCGCTAAGCATGATTGTTTTAATTATGTCAGCCTTAACGCAGACTGATATTTATAAGACTAAATTCTCAGCATACTAAAAAATCTTATTGAGTTCCTGTTATATTGCTAATGGATGTTAAGAATTGGTTTGACACTTTTTTTCTATTTCTATGTCTCTTTTTTGCAAAAGAGATGATATATATTGTAGGCAAATGTCAGCATGGGAGCATATGGTCAACAGACCATGTTGCCTTGTCAAGGATGGTCTGCACCTTTCCCCACTAGACTTTCAAAAATTGGCTCAGACATTGTCCTCCTCCATAGTGCCTTTTTTACACAATGCCAAACCATCCAAAATAGCAAAACCAACCCTAAGGAATATAAATATGTTACTGCTCAATGTCAGGAGTCTAAGCAAGAAACTCCACTGCCTCTAAGCTTTCCTAATCCCAAAGAAATCAGACATCTGTGCAATTACCAAGGTATGGTTTAAAGCCACGATGAGCACCCTGGCAGTGCAGGGCCACAGTGCCTTCCACATATGTAGGCCAGCTATTGCACAGACAGGGATTAAAAGTGAAGGTGTCTCAATCTTAAAACTGGTCAAACAGGGTGATGAGCTTGAGGTTCTCCTTGTCAAATTGCCATAGGCAAATTTCCAAACCATATCCTTGTTAGCAGCAAATCCCTCTCTATAATCCAGGAAACCCATAAGTTATACTTAAACTTACAAGAGACATCACCATTCAACCCACCACCATATTCTTGGGTGGCTTTAACTACCTCACTATAAGCTGGAAATCATACAAGACACAAAATATGCCGGCCAGAGATACCTAGACTTTGTATACACAAACATTCTGGACCACATGCTCACCAGGGGTGCAAATATATTGAATCTGGTACTCACAAACATGTGAGAATGTTGCACTTCATCTAATGTAATGTCCTCTCAGTTAAAGACAAGCCATAACTCTGCCTCCTTTCTAATAAAAATAAAACCTATGACCCCCAATAACACTTCAGCATATGGGAACTATTTTAAGGGAAACTTCCTATTATTAAGTGACAAACTGATAACATTTCAAGCCCTCTCCCCAAAACTCAAGAGCACAGCTGCCTATTCAGGTCTGTTACAGACAAAGTAATCTAGAGCCATGGGTAGCATATATAGTTTATTAATGCAAGTACATTTTCTTAAAGGAAGTAAACTTTTACAAAGGCTGCTTCATCAGGAAAAATCAGTTAAAATGTAGTAACACTCAATTTATATACATATTCTTAGTTTGACTAGTCTCATCTGCAATTTTCTTAGAAAATGGATAATAATGATTATCATAGAAATCATTAATAATAATATAGGAAATGTGCAGAGACTGTATCCAGCACAGTTTAGTTTTATCAATGGCAGATCTTGCCTACTCAACCTGATGGAGTCTTACAGAAGATGGGCAATGGATGACAGCAAAATGGTGCATGCTGCCTATCTTAACCTGGCCAAGGCATATGATACAATACTCCCATGAACATTGTAAACAAACTCACAGAATTTGGCATAAACCCTTATGCTACACATTGGATTGCCATATGGCTCTCAGATGGGACCCAGGGAGTTAAGATAGGAGAGTCCACATCCACAAAGAGGCTGGTCACTAGTGGAGTCTCTCATATGTCTGTGCTAGGTTTGCTTCTTTTTGGTATCACCTTCTCAGAAGTTAAGGCCAACATCAAGGGTCTCTGGCTGACCAACTCTGCAGATGATTGCAAACTGGAAGAAGTCATTAAACCCTCCCAAAACACTAATATCCACCTGGAAGGGCTAATGCAAACAAATAACTGGTCCCAGGGTCATGGGTTGAAACTCAGTGCCAAGAAATACATACTAAAACACCTTATGGTGGTGGCTGTGCAAGGAAACTACCTCACTGATAACACACCAGAGAATACAGACAGTAGTTATAGATTTGGAGACATATGTAGACAGTAGCCTGACTTTTGATCATCATGTGTCAGGTAGTAAGGAAAGTATTCTTTGTTGTTCAGCTTATAAGTAAGGGTATATAATCTAGCTTCAAAGACGTCATCGAGTTGCCATAATGGTTAAGGCTTTTGCCTCTCATGCACATGGTGCAAGGCTTGATTCTGACCTCCAAACAATACTTGTTTGGAGTTTGCATGTTCTTTCTGTGGTTCTGTGGGGATGAAAAACATGCTGCTTCCATATTCTCTCCAAAGGATGGAGCTGTTGGCAGCAGATTTGGGCATCTGCTATGGTGTGCAGTATCCTCAAGACAGGAGAACATGGATCACAATCTGCACACCATGGCAGGTCTAGCCACGTGACAGTGTAAGAATGTGGCTCTAGATGATCTGGCCATGTTGACTAATGTTGCTCAAATGTGCATGGGCATTTGCTGGTGATAAGTGGGTTGAAGACTCACCATAAACAGGGACCCTTGCTAATGATGGGAGGGCTGAATGTGTGCCCTTACTGGACAGTGTGTGCCTGACATAAAGTCCGGCAGCCTTGGGCCAATAAGCTACTGGCAAGGAGCCAAGTTGCCCAGATTAGGTTACCTGGGATGACTCTGCTGTGCAAAAGCTGGATGCAAAACCAATCAACCTGCCAAACCAAACATGACAGAGCTTGGAAGGGAATGGCATGATGGTGTGGATGAGGTGGGACATCCTATGTATCCATGAGACAGGGAGGAAGGGCAGTGTTGAAGGGCAGTGCAGCAAAGCTGCTTTTCTTGGGATCCAGAGTCTCCTACTCAGGAGGAGGACAGGCTAGAAATGGCATGGGATTTGCATTGAGGGAGATGCTTCAGAAGACAGTAAGAGATGTCATCAGAACATATGACCGACTCATGGCAATCAGACTCCAATGTAATGAATCTCAGCCTATGCTCCTCAGCAAAGTTGTGAGAGTGAGTACAGTCAGACAGCAGTTAGAGAGCAACAGCAATTGGTGTTGATAATGGATGACCTGAATGCACATATCAGGGCAGACAGAACATGATATGAGGACAGACTGAATTCTTGACTTCTGTCTGTCAAATGGCATGATAGTAGCCAACACATAATTTGTCTCAGATAAAACAGTGGCCAACATGCAACTCAGGAAGACTTCCCCTTAGTAATGAAAGGGCACTGAGGTAGGAACAGTGATTGCAAAGTCATTACCTGTGAAACAGTTAGCCCACAGCATAAACCGCTGGTTGCCAAAATGAGCTGCAAGCAGTGGACAGAGAAGGCTCTAAGGTCAACAGAAACCAGGCTGAAGACCTGGACGTTGACTACAGAGATAGCACAACAAATCAAATAATTATTCAGGGCTCTAATAGGTGGAGTTGAAGAAGAATGACAGTGCCTCAAAACAGCATGTGTAATGACTACAGAATGGATACATGGCTGAGTACGGTATGGAAATAAGATACATAAGGAAAGCAGATGGTGAAATACAGAAGTACAGAATGGATACATGGCTGAGACAGGTACAGAAATAAGGTACATAAGAAATGCTGGTGGTGAAATACAGAAGTCCAGAAAGTCATCAAAAGAAAAGAGTGCAGGAAAAAGTTGGTGATAGAAAAGACAGACCGTGCAAGGAAGGAATACTGGTTGGCTAACTAAGAGGCTAAGGCAGGAGTTGTAATCATAGGATCATAGGAGGTTATTAGGCTATTTGCCCTGAGGCCCTTATAACCCTAGCCAAGAATTTAGCCCATGTTTAGACAAATCAGCCCCCAATGCCCCTGTCCAGCAGGGACATGGGTGGAATCCCGGGGGAATATTTTATGTTTCCCATCCAGTTTTTCAGGTTGTACTTAAAAAGGGGTAAAGAGGTACTCTGCTTGATGTGGATAGGGAGTCTATTCCATAGATGAGGGAGTCTCTTGGATACAAATCTGTCCCACAAACAAGTCTTGTTGATGTCACAGAACAGATTGAGGCCACACATGTGGGTTACACGAGTGGAGCTTAACTTGTGGATATGCAGCAGTCCCATCAAGTTGGGGTCCATGATCACCTTGTATGCCAAACAGAGATTGCCTCTGAGGAGTCTGTATGAAACTGAGTAGAGGGATAGGGCATTTAGCCTATCTGTGTATGGTAGATGTTTGAGGCCCTGGATTCTCCTGGTGAGGAACCTCTGTGGTCTCTCCAGCTTCTACATGTGCTTTGTGAGGTACATGCTGAAAGGTGCGTTGCACTCAATAATATGCCTTTTAAGGGAAGAATACAGGGATGTTATGACTTCCTTGCCCCAGGATGAGGTACCCATACCTATGAGATGGGCCATGTAGAGGGCTTTCCGTACCACGGAAGTAATATGGTGGTCAAACGTCAGGTTGATATTAACCTGGGTACCAAAATCCCTCACGACTGATTGAGTGCTTAGGACATTGTTATTAATCTGATAATTTGTGGGGATGTCACTCTCCCCAAAGGGGATGATGATACATTTTTTGTTATTCAGCTTGAGGCCATGCATCTGGCATCAGTCATTTCTCTGAGTGAGATCCTCTTGGAGGATGTCCACATCACTAGGGAATTGATGACAGCACCCAGCTTGCAGTCATCTGCAAATTTGGTTAGCCATAGCCCACTGGTTTTGGCCTGCACCTCAGAAAAGTATATCCCAAATAACAGAGGCCCAAAGACAGAACCCTGGGGTACACCACTTGTTACAGTTCCACTGCTTCAGGTGGCTTCCCCTAATTTGACTATGTAGGTTCTATCGGTGAGCCAGTTTGCTACCTATCTGGTAACATATGGATTGATGTCTAGTTGAGAAAGTTTATTTATTATGCCCGAGTGGGTAATAGTGTCAAAAGCTTTGGCCAGGTCAAGGTAGGTGGTATGCACCATCTTCCCCTTGTCCATGGCTTTGGTGACTGTCTCAAAGAAGTCGACCAAATTTAGCAGACATAACCTCCCCTTGATGAAGTCAAACTATGTGGGATCAAATGTTTGGAGGTTGCCAATGTCCTTGTTAATGAGATCCATAATAATCTGTTCCACGGCCTTGCAGATCATGCTAGTTAGGCTGATGGGTCAATAATTTCCCGGATCAGTGGACACTCCACCATTGTGTAAAGGGATGACATGACTGTCCTCCATTCAGCTGGGACAAAGTCAGTACTCTGGTTTTGGTTGAATAGGGTGCCTAATGATGCTGGAAGCTCCTGCCTGAGTTCACATGGGATGCAACCTGGGATGTTATTGGGTCCCATGGAGGCTGTATTTTTTGCCTTTGAGAGAGCAGTGATGACCTATTCCCTAGATATAAGGGGAAGGGGGCAGGTACTGGGGATATCTTGATTTACTGATGGGAGGGACAGAGGGGTAATGTTTTCACTGAATATTTCAGCCATCAAGTTTGCTATATTTATGGCATTTGTATATGTGGGGTCCTTGACCACCAGTTCTGAACAGATCTGGGTGCTTCCTTTGAGGTTGCAGACATATGTGAAGAAGGCATTATGATTGCCTCTAGTAGATATGGACGATTTGAACTCGAAGCGTGCTTTCTCTAGTGCTCTTATTTGCTTGTTCAGAGTAAGGAGACATGGCTTCCAGTTGGGCACCTGTTCCTTCTTGGTCTTGCACAGCAATTTTTTTCCTTTTGTTATAAAGTTTATTTATTGCAAATGTCCACCAGACAGGTTTACTCTTCCTTGTGGAGGACATCTTAGTCCTGTTGGGTATTCCTGATTCCATGCATCTATATAAATGCTCGTATAGTGCTTCGGTGTAGTTTTGGATATTGGTGCCAGTTCCTACAGAGGGGGAAGAGGGCTGTGAAGCTGTTTATACCATCCCTCAGGAGGCTGTAATTAGCTTTGGAGAAGTTTTTATGTCTTATCCTAGCTAGAGAGGAGTTGGGGGAGATGTGACTATAGGGATGCTGCAGTGCAGTGGTTACTCATGTCAGTTAATGCCATGCCCAAGATATTATCATCCCTCGTGGGGGTATTGAGTAGCTGTTCAAAGGCATTTGCCTTGACAAAATTAAGGAATCTCTGGGCATTTGTGTTCTGGCATGAGTAGTTCTTCCAGTCTATGTTTGAGAAGTCACCAAGGATCAGAGTAAATGGTTGAATCTTGATAGATTTGAATAGATCCTAATAGGTGGCTTGGGTATCTTGAGCCAGATTTGGGGGCCGGTATCAAGTTATGGTTTGAATAGGTCTCTTGTCAATGGTTAACTGCACCTGGAGTGTCTCCTGTGCATCATACTGTTTGACCAGTCTGAAGGTGTGTATGTCTTTAATGTATATTGAAACTCTACCTCCTTTAGCTTTGCTGCCCACAGTTTGGGGTCTAAATGTGTGATAGGATGTATAACCAGGTAAGGCTGCTTTGAATCAGGTTTCTGTGACTGCACAGATGTCAGCATTTCCTAAGGTTAGGAATGCTTGCAATGGGTGCAGTTTCATGTCAAGACACCTAGTGTTTAGCAGCATGACCTTTAATTTGTGTTTTGTTGAAATTTTTATGTTGGTAGTTTTAATCTCATCACTTTTCCTAAAAAAGGCACTATAGTGGAGGCAAGAGCATTTTCCAGAAACCTGAAGTCTAGGCTAGACGGATGCAGGCCATCTCTGGCAAAGCATCATGGTCTGCCGATCATATCTTCCCAGACTGTCAGGTAAGATCCCCAGGGAATGACACCAGAAACTAAGCCAATTGTTAAAGTCAGTCATTTTCTGTTTGTATTGGGGCATCATTCTGGGTGACGGCAGAATGCTGCTTAAGGCTAGGGACATACCTGCCTGGGACATATAATCAGTGAGCTCAATCATGTCTCTCTTCATATAGTCCAGAGAGGTATGTCTCAAGTCATTCACACCAACATGGACTGGCAGAGTCATAACAGTACCTGTTGTTGAGAGACTTGAGTGTGTGTGTGATATGGTGGATTATGGCACCTGACAGACAACTAATCATGACCTTCTCCTTATCCAGCCTGGTGAGAGGCACATCTGTGTGTCTCACAATGGAGTCTCCTATGACTAATATGTTTGGTTTATAGTGAATCCTAAGTGGTTGTGAGGCTCAGGTGTGTGGACTATGTGTAGTATGTGGTGTTGCATCTAACTAGTTCAGAGTGTCAGGGGTTGTGTATGACAAAAGAATGCCCGAGAAGCTGAAAAGTAAGGTGTACAATACAGTGGTGCAACCAGTCCAGTACTAATGTATGGTGCAGAAACTTGGCAGTAAAATCAGAACAGCTGAGGAAGATACAACTTACGAAGATGAAATGTCTGAGACAGATTGTAGGATATACACAGTGACACAGACAAAGAGATGAGGATATAAGAGCAGAAACTAAAGTTACTCAAATTACAGAAAAGATCAAAGAGAAGAGATTATGTTGGTTTGGGCACAAGTGCAGGACAGCCAAAGACAATCTGATAAAGAAGATTTGGGACAGACAGGAAGAAGTCAAGAGGAAACAAGGAATGTCACAATTGATAATTTAATAAAGGTGTTTAAAAAAAAGTGTCCAGAAAAGAGGTAGGTTGTGAGAGAGAATACCTGCAAAAGTCAGGCATGAGTATCAAAGCATGCAGGAGAGTGGCACTGAATAGAGAGAGATGGCAGCAAGTGACAAAACACCCCGACCCCATGTAGAATATGGGAAAAGGGATTGATGATGATGTCTAAGGAAGTCAAAGTTCCACTGCATTCAGACCTCATTAGGCCCATCATTGAGTACAATGGCCCCTTCGGTACTTGATGAGGCACAAGCAACAAATGGAACATCCACAGAGGTTTACAAAAAGGAATACATTACGTTAACAACATGTCCTATGTGGATCATCTCAAAGTCATATCCCTACAATCTGTCTCCTACAGACTGCTGAGAGTCAATCAAAGGCTGGCAGTACAAGGCATCCCTGGACCTCTTGCATATCCACAAAACAAATACCATCAGAGCTATCTGATCCAGGAACTTAAATCTTACTTGTAACATAAATAGGACATGTTGGAGGGGCAGGTATGTGTCCCAAAGAATGCTCCTCTGAGGCAGGCTTCCCATCCATGCAAAGCAAAGTTCTTCCCTGACTGTATTCAAGTGTAACCTAGACCAGTAGATTGGACACTGGAAATTCACCACTAGTCTGTCACCTAAATACTTGATTGCCCACGTCCTAGCTTACAAATACCCCTTAAAATAACCAGAACTTGTAAGATACATCTGAGATGCATGGTTAACCTTGTATATACTTATGAAAATATGAATCTATAAGGAAATTATTCCAGTTAATGTGGTAACAATACTATGTCTCTTCACACTTTGAGGTGTATTGTTTAAGAAGCAGTTCCTGCAAGTAATGCTTTTCCATATTATGATATCTGAAGTATTTGTATCTGCTTTCATATACTAACAGTAGTGATGTTTTTTATGGTAAAGGATCTGTACAAACAATGTGGAAACTGGGTAAGCATGGGAAAATTCATGAAGCAAAAGGTGGCGTTTTTTACCCGCTCTCCCACTAAGGAATAGGTGATATAGTGAATTTACTAATTATATAATAATAAATGGAGTTGACCCAAAGAAAAAAAAAAAATCAAGGGATTGGGAAGGGGGAATCTGTAGCTCTACTAGACAGAATTTTCTAACACATCAGATTACATCTTGGAACACATGGGTTGTTCTCACGCAGTTAGGAGGAAATATGTTATTTGAAGGTTGTAAAGGGAAGGGAAACTATCTCTTTTATTAGAAATTATAAGTCAGATATGCATGGAAGCATCCCAAACTTATATGCGAATCACAGACTAGGTGGAGATACGAGAGGGGTAGCTGTTATTCCAGAGATCCCTTCATGCAGATTCAGAATATATAATCATCAGTAATGTTAACAGATGAATTATATGTAAAAGCACTATTCATGGTCTCAGAATTATGCTGGGTAATATACATGCTCCAAGTAAAGACTCTCTAGAATGCTTTCAGGAGTTTTTCAACAGTGGGATAAACTATCAAGTCCAGATTACCTTCAGTTGACAGAGGGGTTGATTCTTAGGTTCATAGTTAAATACTATACAATCAGTCTGCAGACAATTACACACCTAGCCAGTAATCTGGCACTGACCAAAGACGAAAATCAAACCCTGTACCTAGTGTTTGTTAAGTAAACACCTTAAACACTATGCCCCCAACCCCCACCTGCAAGATGCTAATCTTGGTAGGCATTTTGGCAAGAAAAGAAGCAATACAAAATTACAGAAGCATCTTGCAGGGTTGATTGAGAAGAAGGACTGGGTAGATAGCTGGAGGAGGCTTCACGAGGAGTAGAGACAATTCATCTTCCAGTAGACTGCATTATTTTTCTTGTCTGAAGATGATTGTACCACAGATGTGAGATATAAAAATTATGGACAAATATGTTTCAGGCTATGCCATTGTAAAATGCACTTAATCTAGAAGAGGGTATCAAGTCAAAGAACATTTGGGGATACGGACATCATTAATGGAGATCAGAGAATACAAAAGGTTTGCTGCCAGGGATTATAGAAAAAAAAAACAATAGGAGATAATAGAAAATGAATTAAACACAGGAGTTTGGGGGATGCCATGAAAGCTGCCACTAGACCACTACTGATGGCAGAAAAGGGGTAGACTATGAAAATATGAGGCATAGTTAAAGATTAGGAGGAAAAGCTAGCTGATTCCAAAAATCCCTTACCCCAGCAAAACTGAATGCAGATAGGATGCTTCTAGAAATTATCAGGTCAAGTGTGAATTATAGCAACAAACTACCTTACAAGTGGAAGCTGAAATTTTGATAGTTATTGTGGCAGTTTGGAGAGCTAAAGGCTCAAGTAATTGCCTGAGCCTAAAAGTCTACAAACATCAGAGGCATAATTTATTTATTCCCATGATAATGTATAATTCAGGTGTGGAAGTGATGGAAGTGATGGGAAAGAATATATAAGAATGCTTTTAAACTGTATTATAAACTGTTTATGTGGAAGAGGGGAATGAGAGACTGACCCATTGGTTCGCAGAGGCAGGAACTAGAAAAAGGATTAGCTTGCAATAACAAGCCTAGTTAGATAAAGATATTACTGACCTTGAATTGCATTCAACAATAAATAAAATAACTAACTAACTAAAAAAAAAGATAAGACATCATGTCCAGATGGGTTCCCTAATGAGTTTTATAAATGGGGGTATAATTTCCAAAGCACTACTCACTGTACCTGTGTGTGTGTGTGTGTGTGTGTGTGTGTGTGTGTGTGTGTGTGTGTGTGTGTGTGTGTGTGTGTGTGTGTGAGGCCAATTATATACCGATACCTTTATTAAACTCAGATGTTAGCAAGCTTAGCATTTTTTTGCCACCAAGCTAGATGGGATATTACTACAATTCATTAACTAAGGACAGGGAGGTTTCAAATGAAGGAAAATCTCTTGATAATGATTCAACTCTCTTTAGCTTTCTTAAAGCATTTTTGGCTAAAATACAGGTGAGTATATTACTTTTTGAGATATTCAATACCTTTGACTCAATCATCTGACCATTGTTATTTGAAGTAATAGAACAATGGGTATTAGTTCCTGGAAATATAATCTGGGTAAAGGCTTTATAATGCCATCCTAAATCTGAAGTGCTTATCAATGAGGGTGCATCATAACAAAGGAGTATAAAGAAGGGTACCATATCCCACAGACTGTTTACATTAGCACTAGGGGAACATGGCGCTGAACATGAGGCAAATGTTACAACAGGAGTTTATATTGGAAAGCTCTAGGCTTGGTTTTATGTTTGCAAACAATTAAAATTTTACTGTTGGAGAACATTGACAAGTAATTGAAGCCACAATGTATATAAGAATCAACGCTTTTAAACAGCTGCTGTTTTTTGATTACCCATAATGTTTACAGATGCATCTAAGTCTTTGCTCAGTACTGACCATGACATTATTTTGTGGGTGTGGTTATGGAGAAAAAATCAGAACAGCAAAACTAAAAAAATCTAACAGCAAACTATATATAAGCTTTATATTTTGCAGAATCACTTGTAACTTAACATGAGGAATACAGTTAGAAATGAAATTATTTGTAAAACAAAAATGCTTTCAAACATGATGAATACAGTTTAAGCAGGTCGAAGAGACTACAAGTACATGATCCATTGATATGAAACAAATGGCAGGAACTTCCAGCAACTCTGGGAAAGATGTGCACACTGGAAGGTAAAGGGGGGAGCCGTCTTAGTGCACAGAATAAATCAACATTTTTGACTGAAACTCTGAAAATTATATCAAAAATATTACATTATGGTAACAAAACAGATAAGTCTTAAATTATCAATATATAACATTTAGAATGAATGCAGTACATGTTATATACAGGCATAGCCTAAACAGTATATATTCAAAGTATAGAATGGAGAGGAAAATTAGAAGAAGGTAAGAATGTAAATCAGGAGATAATATCAGTAGATAAAAGGAAATAGAGGAAAAAGTTGAAGAGAAAATATTTATAGTTTAGTCATCCTTAAATGAAAAAAGTATGGTAATAATATTATCCCAAGATATTTATTTTTTTGCTGTATTTTCCAGAGTCTTAGGATTAAGATGGAGTCAAAGGAAAACAGCCCTGGGTAGAGTACGGAATAGTCAAAGCAAAGAAAACTGTGGGGCAATTGAAAGTAACTAAATATTTAGGTTTAAAAGTGACCAACACTAACAAAGGGTTAATTGTATAGATGACAGATAATCTTAAAGGTAGGATGACCACAATCAATGAAAAAAGGCTACAAAAGAGTCAAAACAATGACAGGGAGAAAGAACACAATTTATATGACTGCTTTGGTTCTTCAGCTCATTCGCCATATATCTGTGTCATACAAACATCCAGGACTTACAAAAATTCAGCTAGTTATGGAATCTTACATAAACCAGGACAAATGTAACCAAATCCTCTAAACAAAATATATGCTTCAAAAGAACTAGGAGGTTTGGGTTTCACACATATATCCACTCCATGCAGACCCACAGTCTAGCACAGCATGTAAGAAACAAGGATGAAACAAAGAGTATGCTTGTACTGGATTAAGTCGGAAGGAGAATCTCACTCCCCTACCTGAATACACTGTCTGTTTGACTGGGAATCAGGACTAGCAGAATGTGCTGCATTTACATTGGTGGAGGAAACAGTAACTGATATCTGGTATTGTCTGTAAATGCTTAAGGCCATTCCATGGTATGATAGACAAATGTGAGAAGAGCAGGCATTGATAGTTGAAATAAAATGGTGGTGACCCAAATTAGAGACAAAAGGCATCCTAAGCTACCCTCTAAAAGCCTTTATTTAAGAGAAGTAATGGAAAATTATGAAATACAAAGAAGCAATCTCTATCACATAGGAAAGGTTTACCTGTGAAAGGTTGAAAATCAACCTGCCGAACAGCCCTTTGTGTGAATTGAAATGACGAAAACTGTCATTCCGAACAGCACTGAAGTTCGAAACTCAGCAATTTGAAAAGCTGATTCTCTGAGTTTCAAACTCAGATATTGAAAACACACTGTAATGCAGGGGGAGAAGCCCCCCTACACCTCCCACACACCCCTACTTTAATATTCTAACTCCGACAACGCACTACAGTAGGGAAGGGATCCATTTCCTGATCCCCACAATAGTGCACGCCACACCCACAATGCCAAACCTGCGATGAGTGAATGTCAGTGTGCATTCGCTCATTGCACATTCGATGCATTTGTATTCAACTAACTGTGATCTTGAAAACATCCTTTTGTGCAACTGTCTTTCGACAAGTTGCATTTCAACATATCAAAGGTAAACCCATAGGAAATGTTGCACCGATTATCTTGATTTCTAAAGAAACAGCAAAGATAGAAACAGAAAATTTGCACCTAGGAAGAAATTGTAGAATGTTAGAACAGGAAAAGGCAGTCTGAGATATGACTTAATAGATCTCAGGGGGACATCTAATATACTTAGACTGCAGCATATTTGGGAAAGAGATTAAGCCATTTACTTAGATACTCAATGGCAATAAATATTAGGCTGATCACACACACTAAGACAACAGCCATTTATTTGTGACCAACATATGCGTGTACTACATTAATGGTACCTCACTCCAATTAAATACATAAAATATTAGCAACAAAATGTTGGAGGTGTAAACAATAGGTAGCCCCCCATCACTTATATGTTCTGGAAATGTGGCAGAGTACTGTTAAGATAGAAACAATACCAGAAGCTCTGGGAAGATATGTTTGGTAAAAACAGTCTATGGGCATGACAATCTTGGGAACTGGGAATAAGAGGAGAGGCTGCAGGTTAGACTAAGGAGAATAATCAGATCAGACTGTCCCCTGCTTTACAATACCAAATTCATTTTAACAAGACAATAGAAAGCCAATTGTAATACAAGAATCATAAATGTGTTGCAGGAATGTGTTAACCTACTGAAAAGGATGGTTATGTATTATACAGGATCACCATGGCAAAAATATAAATCTCTCATATCTATATATATATATATATATATATATATATATAGATATATATATATATATATATATGTGTGTGTGTGTGTGTGTGTATATATGCATATTATACATATATATATATATATATATATATATATATATATATATATATATATATATAATAAAAAAATGGAAACATTTAATGGGAAAAGTGTTTTCATTCTTCCATTTAGGGGAGATTGTGGAATGAATACAATTTTATAAGGCTTACAACTCCATTCCCAAACCTAAGGAAGTCATAAGCCCATTGGATAAGCAATTAGCTTCCTTTGGGAAGCCTGGTCATCCTTAACATACTCAAAGGCTAAAAAACATACCTTGGGTTATAACTGACAAGAATAATGTTATTTTATAGCTTTTAAAGTTAGACTGAGGAAACCAACCCTCCCACCGTATAGTATAAAAGAACTGTCTTTCCAGTAAACAAATGCCAATAAATAAGTAAATAAAGTGGTGACCTTTTCAGAATGTTTTATATTGTCTGTTATACACTAGAAGATATGACTAACTGCTTAGGATAAAGTGGTGACCTTTTCAGAATGTTTTATATTGTCTGTTATACACTAGAAGATATGACTAACTGCTTAGGATAAAGTGGTGATCTTTTCAGAATGTTTTATATTGTCTGTTATACACTAGAAGATATGACTAACTGCTTAGAATACCTGTGCTAGATTGTCCACTGACATACGGCAAGCAGAATGTGACACATGGATTGAACCAGATGCACCTGTAAGAATATTGAGGGGATGAGGTGAAAGAATATTTATTTTCGTTCTTTTTTACTAGTTGTCTACCCTGTATCACTATTGCTCATTATGTTCATTATTTGATTTATTTATTTATCTGCTTATTACTTAATGTTTTATTGACATTTGATTATAGGGAAAGTCCAACTGGATAGAAACACATTTTCAGTGGAGGCTTGGGGAGAAAAGCCCCAAATTATTTCAAAATAAACATTATTTTATGACTCTGTTGATGAAATGTAAGGAATATCATGATATTTTTTCATGCCTTGTACTATTTGAAAAAAAAGGTTTTACTAAAAAGATAATACATAAAATGGACCGAACGGTCAGAGGTGTGGTATAACAGGATAATGCCCTGATTATGTTCTAGATGACCCAGGAACAATTAGTGACTTGGACATTTGAGATATTGACAACAGAGGATAGGCAACATCAATCCTGGGATGGATGTAGGGGGTCCCATCCTGGTCTGCCTGCTGTTACCCCAGAGCATGATGTGGAGATCACAGGCATAGAAAAAGAATAGACCAATATAGGGATTGGCATATATGGTGACTACCTTAGCTGGACATTGCAGCTTCTTCTCCTACATACAACAACATACATGTATGGCTGTGGGGAGAAGTAATCAGTGCTTCAAGTCATGCAGATGTGATAACCACCAATGAGAGGCTTAGGGCCTTAATACCAAAAAATGCTCCATGGTCAGGATGCAAGCATGAACACAACTGTACCTGATGTATACCAGTATTATAGCCCCCCTCCCCCATACAAGCTGTAATCTGGATGAACCTAATGGATCTAATGAAAAATCCTCAATACCAGTGAAGAAAAGGGGCTTATGGTTGGTAAGGAAAAGACCCCCAAAATTGGAGTGATCCAAATGATGTTTACCTTATACATCTTGCCTTTCTCCAGATGATTCAGAATAAGGAGAAACAGGTGAAAAGTATAAAGGAGGGTAGAGGGGGATTATTACAATAGGACAACATCACTAGGATGTCTTCCTGAGAGAGGACCATGGGAAATGAAACTGAGAATTTGAAATTATTTGAGGGCACAAACAGGTTGCATCAGGGCTTCCTGTCTTTCTTGAAATGTTTTGGCTACAGACTGTTTCAGAAGTTCATAGGTTGCTATTAAACTAGTTAAGTCATTTGAAGCCTAGGCACTGCAATCTGACTGGGGCACCCAACTGAGGAGGGATACCACTCATAAGGCATCAGCAGACAATGGATGAGCCTGTCCTTCAAAGACGGGAAAATAGACCCTTAAGCTGCATGTATACATAGCTCTCTCTCTCTATGTCTATATATATATATATAAATGGGTCTACTTCACATCACCAAAATCTCATTTAACTGAGACCAAATCACCTAATTTTCAAAATACTGAAAACTTATTTGACTGAATCTCATTTCACTGAATTGTAAGCCATAGACATGATGTGGGTTTCACTTCACCAGTGACTTGTTTAAGATAAAAACAATTTCCGTAACTTACAATGCTGAAATAAGATTCAGTCCAATGAATTTTTAGTATTTTGAAAATCGATGATTTGGCCTCAGTGAAATGAAAATAAGTCAAATGAGATTTAGGTGATATGAAGTAGACCTATACACACACGCATATACATACACATATATATATATATATATATATATATATATATATATATATATATATATATATATAAATATATATATATCAGTACTTGATTACTCTGAAGTCTCAACTCAGACTGGCTACAGTCTGTGGTTCTTTTTCTTTTTTCTTGGTTGTAAGGAAGCTCTGCCAGCAACCTTGATGGTCAAGAAGTACTATTTGTATATATGTATGCGGGTGTGTGTGTGTGTGTGTGTGTGTGTGTATTTATAAATAAATATATATATATATATATATATATATATATATATATATATATTTATATTTGTGTGTGTTTGTGTGTATCTGCACTTACGTGTGTGTACATGTCTCTTGTTAACTGGCTCCAAGAGCCAAGCCAGACCCTTGTCTTGCCTCTGGGTCGGTTCTTCTTTTTTTTTATTTTTTAATTCTAGTCTTGCTCACCTCAATCCAGAACCTATCTAAGAAAGCACTGTAAACTACGGGCAGGATTCACGAAGCCTCCGTGTAAGAGTTATAACTCATACACGGAGGCTGCAGTTAAACGGAGTGATGTCAGCATGCTATGCATATTCATGAGAGCATGCTGAATCACACCTAAGGCTAACACGGTCCGTGTAAGACAGTAGGGGGCGTGTCCGTAGGCCGAGCCCTGTAAGCGGACACGCCCCCAGAAGAGGAAAAGTGCCCAAAGTAAACACCCACGACAGAGTCCACGGAAATGTGAATAAACACAACACATGCCCCCACAGACTATGAACAGAAAACATATAAATAAACATGTTATATATATTTTTTTAAATTGTAAAAAAGTTTAACTGTGAGTGCGCTCGTTTGCGTGGGCGTGCCCGTAGTGCAGCTACAGTTAGCAGTCAGTGGGAAAGCATATAAGAACTAAATATGCAAAGTAAACCAGGAAGCAATAGCGTAGCGGTAGAGATGTTGGCAGAAGAGCAGGCATTCATGGTTCGAGCCCCCACAACACCAATTTTTAGCAAAATAAGCACAAAACAAGTCCCTGACAAATATGTACACATAAAACCACATTTTATGTAAAATGTAATGAAATAGCCCATTTATATAGAAGAAATGTGAGGTAACAAAAGAATAAAAAATGCCAGATGTGCCCATAGCTGAGCTACAGTTTAACAGGGTGAGTGCATCTGCCCGTACGTGAGCAGTGGTTTAACTGGTGCAAAATGAGTGCCTGTAGCTGAGCAGTGGTTTAACATGCTGAATTTAAGTGCCCCTAGCTCAGCTGAGCGTAATATGCGTGCCGATAGCCAAATGAGGCTTAAACCAGCGTACCCCATTTGCACGGAGCTGCACACTGTGCAAACAAGCTAACCGACGGGCAACGTTGAGCAAGCCGTATCAAAACTGCCTTTACACAGACACACCCCTCAGCATGTCTAGACAGTCATGAAAAATAAAAAGCAGTGGCCAGATTCGAATCCAGGATACTATACACCATAGTCAAGGTACCAAACCATTAAGCCATAACAGCAGTACCTAGAAATGCAATAATAGCTAATATATAGGAATGAATACAAACTGGAGCATGACAATGCAGGTTTACTGAAGTTGATACAAATCCAAAATGGCCAATCACAGATATGTGTGGGAAAAACGGACTATATAAGCCCCATAGGCAGGAATACACAGCATAAACGATTGTAGAACTGAACTGCAGGCAGAATGACAGGAGTAGGAGAGGGTAGTTGCTTTCAAGCACAGAGGTGGGGCATTGAGGAGTCCAGGTACATGGCCTGGCTCCTAGTCCACAATCATGAGGCCCAACCCATGCAGGGCCAGGTCCTCTGGGGAGCATACAGAGCTGAGGCATGGGACCGGTTGGCTCATGATCTCACCAGTGCCACAGGGATTCCAAGGGCTGGTGAGCAGGTCCGTCACCACCATGCGGACCTGAAGAGACGCAAGCAGGACCAACTGAACCTTTGGATCCAGGTGGCCCGGCAAATGCCCAACGCCCCACTACTGAGTAAGTTACATTTAATTATGTATGTAAGAAATTAAACTAGCTGATATTATGAAGATGTGTATTCCAATATTACTTCATTTATATTACAGCTGCAGGTGTCCATTCTGCGAACCGCAGAGCCTATGGCGATAGGCTGGTGCGGTTGCGCCACCAGGCAGGTCAGTAATCCACTACCAGTAACTGTAAAGAAATATAAAAGTATGACAGTCAGCAAAAGAGTGCAGTGTTGTCACTAAGGAATAAAATGTGCAAGTAACAGTGTGAAAGTGTCTGCAACTATTGCTTGATTACAAAAGTGTGTTTCAGCCTGTAAGTTAAACCAAAAAATGAAAATGTCTGACATAAATTCTGAAATAAAAATGCCCCACCTGTAAGAAAATAGTACACAACCTGCAGCAGGCTGAAAAGTTTAGCTGCAGAAGATGATGAAATCACATGTGTGAAATATATCGCTGTTGAAATACTGAAACATGACAGAAGTGAGACTGCTGGAAATGATTGTAATAACTACAGGTAAAACATGTCAATAAAGCCTAGAAGTAAGTACCATCCTGAATAGTAAAATGAAAGCAAGTGAGAGAGTGTGAGAAAGTGTCATGAATCCAGCAATACAGTAGTAATAACCCCTGAATAAAGTATACTGCAGTCAAGACAGAATGAAATGCATGTGAGAATCAAAACCAAACAGTGAAATCTGTTCAAAGTGTTACTGCATCTGGAATGTGCATCCCAAAATCTGGATATGTTGCTCTCAGTCTGCAATATGCAGATAGGATGATAGTGTGATATACCAAACATCCACACTTGTCTACAGCTATATAAAGCAAATGTAGCAGGATGATGTAGCTGAATAAAGCTAGATATGAATGTGTATGAAGAACAATAAAATGTATATTGATGTTGCAGTAACAGTCCTATCACCAAGTTGAAATAGTTATCATATAGGAAACTGTAGTTAGAACAGTAGTGTGTGTATATATCTGTAGCTATTAGAAATGTACAGCATATGTATTGGTATTTGAAGTTGTTAATATTATTTTCTTCACCCCACCCTATAACCACATATAACCCATTCCACGTGAAAATGGTATGTGCAATCACAATTAACACCCCTGGACATTTGTCCTGTTGGGTCATATATATTTGCATGTCCGTTGATGCATCTGCCCTGTTCATACATCCAAACCTGATGGCCTGTTGCCATCAATTAACCCTGCATGTTGTTGGACTGTGTATTGCTGTTCAAATTATGCATGTGTTATGCACGCTGTTCAATGGTGTGAATATCTGGGTGTTTGGTTAATGGGAATAATAATGCATGCTGTTACAACTAATTGTGAATGGTATTATATGTCACTAACCCAAACTGTCATGACATAATGCAAAACATAGGACGACAGGGAAGGCGGGTTCCAGCGGACCCACCTCTCCCACCTCAGCTGGCGAGTGCACCTGGCACTAGTGCCGAGTCTGGACCCTCCTCCGGTGGCCCTGTGCCACCTGTGGCTGGAAGCGCTGCAGGGGATGGGGCTCGCCCCCCCTCTGCAAGTGTGTACGGAGGAGAACCACCACTCACCCTCCGTAGCATCCGGACTGTGGTGCGTAGGGAGATTCGGGACTCTGTTCTCGAGCCCCTATGCCAGCTTGAGGCACGGGTGGCACAACTTACGGGCATGCCTGTTGCTTGGCCTACACAGCCCCTAGCACAGCCCCATCCTGGGCAGTGAAGGAACAGTGGCAACTGCCTATGGGTGGGGATATCAGTTCCACTGTTGCCATCTGTGGGCTCATGGGCTCTGGATATCCAAACCTCCATCCCCGTCAGTTGTGTAACCCCCCCCACACGTGTCATACACCGCCCCTGTATGCGTCTTGTTTGTCTTGTCTGTTTACCGACCCAACCTACCTCCCCAGCTGTACCGACTTCCTTCACCTGACATACCACTCTCAACTGAAAAATTTAAAAATAAAAAAGGGCACTCTGTACCCACAAAAAAATTATGCCCCATACATAGCTGCCCATTCCGCACACATGTCTGCTGGACATGGAATCTATCAATTACAATTGGCTGTACAACAAGTATTATTGTTGTCCTGACACCTCTCTCAGGGGTGGAAGGTTTCATATGTCACACCAAATTACATACATATGCACAGCTGTTGCTGATGAAGAAATGGGCAGCTATGGGCCTTACCTACATCCCTCCTGCAAATTCCAAGCTTTTTTCCCTACTGTCTTACCCTCTTTGTGACCCCTTTTTCACCACTTTCCTGTCTCCCCATTTTCATTTCTTTCAAAGAAAATAGCGCGTGTCTGCGCCAGAGTAAGCACTGTTAAGTGGTTTTAAGCGGATGTGCGCTTGTGTGCGCGGAGCTAACCGCCAGTGTGCATGCGTGAGCTCCGTGCAAACCAGCGCTAACCCGGTTACAACTGCTAAAAAGTGCCTTAGTCACTTTGATTGACAGGTCCTGTACTCAGTTCAAAAGCAAAATAAAATCCCACTGTCAGTCCCGAACCCAGGAAACACTAGTCTGTATAACCTACCACTAAGCCATGACTCTTATACAAGAACATTGTGCTAAAATAAATATAACATGTAATAGTAGGGATGAATGTAAAGGGAATATAGGATGTGTAGTACCCAAAGCATGTCATGTAAAATTACTGTCAAAACTACTGGATTCCCATAATAGTAGTGTGTGAACACAAACAGCCATGCTAGTTGTTAGCTTGTAGGTAATAATGTCAGTTAAAGTACATATATAAATGTATGTATATGTACATATATATATATATATATATATATATATATATATATATATATATATATATATATAAATATATATCTATATATAGTTGTAGGAATCATTGTGCATACACACTTACTACAGGGAACAGGAGAGAGGAATGGAGAAATGTGAATCTACAACACAGCCTGAATCATGAGAGAGATACTAACCTTTACACTCACAGAACAGTGTCCACAGCATACCAGCATGGTCTCCACCCTTACAATCTGAAAGGGCAACACCTATCCCACATACCCTTTTATAGCACTGACCTGAAATCACAGTGAGAACTGCAATCAGTACTCAACTGGCTGTATGCAATTAGCAAATGCTGGCTTACAATTGATGCAGAGGCCATCACATGGACCTATGCAGAAACCTATAAAAGCATCCAGTACTAACACTCCACACATGCAATACATTCATTGCACTGTCTGGAAGCAGACAGACGGAGAGAGAAAACTGAGAGAGAGAGAGAGAACAAAAAAAAAAAATACACACTGTGACTAAGCTGTCAGCAGTGACAGTAGCAGCAGCAATCAGAAGCAGTAGTAACGCAACCAGCTGTGACAAACACAGGTAATGCAAAGTAGCAGGATAATAGTGTGCATACTGTGAACCCTCCAAATGTGTCATAGGTCTGTATCTATAGGTATGTCCATGTGATATGTTGTGTGTACGTAGTTCCACCAAAAGGGGATGACCATACATTACATGTCAATCAGTCTTAGGCCATGATCCTGGCAGCAGTTGTCTGTGCGTTGCCCCCAGCAATGGCTGTAGTGACTGCTTTGAAAGGTCAGCCAGGTTCAAAAGGCAGGATCAGCCCATCACAAAGGCACACTGGCTGGGAACAAGTGTCTGCAGGTACCCGATATCACTGCATATGCATCCCATACTGCATATTTCCATAGCTTAGCAGACCAGGGTGGTTATGCATATGATGTGGTAGTTCCCAGGGTCAGTTGAGGTGCCTCCTTAGTGGTGTGGGACCACTGTCGCTGTTTGCCACTGTCCAGGTACATATCCTGTAGTACGGCCAAGATAAATTATCAGTGTTATATGCGGTTGTATGTCCTCTCGGAGTGCAGGTAGCACACATCCAGGGATACCATGAGGTCACAGTGATGCTGTGTGTTCTGCTCTGCTGAGGGCGGCCCTCATCTGGACATGTGAGATGATAGGGAGGTTACATACAGCTGTGATAAATATTTCAACTGGTGGGGGAGAAGGAGGGGGGATACATGCACCGAACCTGTCTGCAGGACTGTTGCCAATATCCATGTGTTTGGTGAATGTTAAGTGGGTGTGTATTAACACAGAGCATATCTGAGGCATGTGGTCCATATGTGTAACATAACTGAAGAAGGCCTTGTGGTCACCCATAGTGTTTGTGGCCATTTCCCTCCCAGAGTAGGACGTGGCCATTGTTATGACGGACCGTAGCATAGTACCAGTGCTGACCACAGATGCCTTCCCTTAATGTGAATGTGCTCTGTCCTGCAGTAGCCTCCTGCTATTGTTATACAATCTGCCTCTGTCTGGCGTCCACCGGACAGGATGCCTAACCTTTGTGCATAGGGTCTGGGTTAGAAATGTGTGTGCAAGTTCCATGCAATCTGTGGCATGTCCGTGGTAAGCATTTGCAAAGGGGTCAGCAGTGTGGGTTGTGGCTTCCACTGGCCCAGTGTGCTGCATGGATACCATCTCAGTCCCAGCAAGTGAATAACTGTCTAATCACATACATATCAAAGTAGTCTACTGTGCTGGTGGTGGTGGTGGGATATGTATATCCAGGCCGAGTAACTTCTGTCCACATCACAGTAGTGGATGGTGTCCCACATGCAGTACCTTGGGATGAACCCCCAGAGTGAGGTTGTGCATTGGACCTGTCAGTGTGTGCTGACCGATGGGGCATGCTACTATGTTGTGTGGAATGTGGCAGGTAGTGTTGCACAGGTGTTGGCTGAGCACTGATATCTGGCCATGTACCTGTGTATCCACCACGACACACACACATGCAACATATGGGAGTAGTAGTATATCACTACACATGAGTATCATGTATAGTATGTGTGCCATATATTGCTGACATAGTCTGCTGATATCCTGTTTGTGTTCTCTTCCAGGGAGATGGCGCGTCAGTGTAATCCCACCTACTCTGCAGCGGAAGACGAGGAGATCCACCAGAGCCTGGTGCGGGAGTATGACATCCTGTTTTCCCGCACCAGTCAGAATCAGCAGGAGAGGGCTGCACTGTGGCAAGACCTTGTCCATAGGGTAAATGATATTGGCATGCATAACAGGACATATGAGCAGGTACGACATCACTGCAGTGATTTAATCCAAAGTGTCCATCAGCGTGCATCAGATATCTACAGGCAACAGGTTGCCACAGGAGGTAGGGTGGCCACACACCCCCCCCTCACCAGACTGGAGGGGCTACTCCTAAGTGTTGTGGCTCCAGCCCCGGAACAGCAACAGCAGTGCACCTGCATTATGATGGAGGCTGGATCCACACAGCAGCATGACATGGAGCGTGCAGGTAATATGCCATATGTACACTTGACTGTTCTGTACACTGTATCATATGCAATATCAATGGCACAGTTGTGCCCACTGACATTAATGTCATCATTTCTGAAGGTCCCTCTGGGGTTACAGCAAGGCAGGCCATCCATGCTGGTGAGTGTGTTTAACATAACCTATAATAGTCCTGATAATGCTAGTAAGAGTAGTGTAACTCAGTAGTGCTCTGTGTGTATACTGCGGGGTGTGCATGTGTGCAGGTGTGCCTGTGCCCATTTGTGCATGTGTGCATGTGTGCAGGTGTGCCTGTGTCCACGTGTGCATGTGTACATGTGTGCCTGTGTCCACGTGTGCATGTGTGCATGTGTGCATGTGTGCCTGTGTCCACGTGCACATGTGTGCATGTGTGCATGTGTACACGTGACCACGTGTGCATGTGTGCATGTGTCCATGTGTGCATGTGACCACGTTTGCATGTGTGCATGTGTGCATGTGTCCATGTGTGCATGTGTCCACCTGTGCATGTGTGCATGTGCGCATGTGTCCACATATGCATGTGCCCATGTGTTCATGTCTGCATGTCTGCATGTGTGCATGTGTGCATGTGTGCCTGTGTGCATGTGTGCATGTGTCCACGTGTGCATGTCTGCATGTGTGCCTGTGTCCATGTGTGCCTGTGTGCCTGTGTGCATGTGTGCATGTGTGCATGTGTGCCTGTGTGCCTGTGTGCATGTGTCCACGTGTGCATGTCTGCATGTGTGCCTGTGTCCATGTGTGTATGTGTGCCTGTGTCCATGTGTGCATGTGTGCATGTGCCCATGTGTGCAGAAGTGCATCACTGGTAACAATGTCTGGAGACTGTAAACTGTGTTTCCTGTCGTCCTCCCACAGGTTCTGGTGCTGCTCTGGTGACCTGCAGCAGGGAACCTGAATCTTGTGCCACGGGTACTGGTAATGATGATATTTGTGTAACGGTACAGGAAGGTGTGTCAGGGTCCGCCATTGGTCAGCCAATTGACAGTACACAGCTGTCAACCCCATCATTGTGCACAGTCATCCTGCCAGTACATCCTTTGTCACCATTGTCCCTAGGTGATGGACAGGATACAGTGGACATAGACCAGGGTAATGTGGTACCTGAGGCACATGTGTCCCGACACAGCAGCCATGGGCAGGGTCCTCTGATGGTACCACACAGACAGTTGCCCATGGGATCTCGTGGGAGCATCCGTGGGCGTACTGCCTCTGGCCGACGTGCCCAAAGAGGTCTGTCAACCTCAGCTATGTTTCGGACTGTCATGCAGGCACAGTCACGTATGGAAAGGTACACCAGACAGGGTCTGAGGGAGCTGAGAGCATGTCACACAGCCATGACAGACAGTATGCGTGACATTGCGGATGCTATCCGTAATTTCACCGATGTCATAGACAGACGTTGTGGGGACATATTACAGCAGTTTCACAACCAAATGTCCATGAGCCAGGGCAATGGTGGGCGTTTGCGGCATCGACGTGGCCGTATGCCGGCAACAGCAGCAGCTGGCAGTCGGCGCAGACGACAACAGGCTCGCGCATGCCCCCATAGTGCCAGCAGCAGCCCCAGCAATGCTGGGTCTGTGCTGTCATCGGAATGCCCCAGGTGACCATGTGCACGTGGCTGTGGACAGTCCCAACAGGGACCTGTGTCCAGTCAACACACTGCCGCTTCTGATGACAGTACCCAGTCTGGCTTAGTACTGGATACGGTCCATAGCACCCCTGCCAGGCACAGGTACCATGTCCATGCCCACAGACACTGATCTGTATGACCTGCCAGGTGTAGTCTGTGGCTGTCCACAAACCCCTGTATATGGCAGCCATGAGGTGGAACTGTGTGCATGCATACACACATGCGAAATGTTAACACCTAGGGGGACCACATACATGCACACACTGCACCAACACTGCCCCACCCTGTACTGCTGCCCCTCACCAACACACATACACACACATGTCAATTGGTGGTATCAGTGGCTGACTCAGGCATACCTAATCCACACCCTGAGCATATGATGACACTGTGCCACCTCCTGCAATCTCCAACATCATTGCGGGAACAGGTAAACACGTTGCTGATGCACAGGGTGACTACATAGAAGTGTATTAGTAGTATCATGTTGGTAACAGTACAGTGTGCTGCTATGACTGTGTGTTTATCCCAGCATGACTGCTGCAGTAACTGTATGAATGTCCTGAATTGTTATCTGCACCCATAGTACATACCAAAGTGTAACAGCTGCACATAATTGCATGCCGGTGGTAAGGTTGTCAACAGGTAGCTGCATACATGGGTAGCACAGGGGGAAAGCTAATGCACGTAGTGATATGCAATGGTGGACATGTACAGTAATGGTGTCAAGTTGCCCACAACGACTATGCAATGTGGATGTTCGCGCATGTAGATATGTGTGCAGTACCAATGTAATCCAAATCACAAATAACTATGACATAATATCAGTTCTACCATGGGCATCTGCGCTGTGTATTCCTGGGTACATGTTGATGGTGACTACATATTTGCATTGTTACTTACTGTTATTGTTACCCCTTCTTTTTTGTACAATGCACTACTTCCTGCCCTGCTTACTGTAGCTTTGTTTGCATGCATGTTCGCTTGGGGTTCCCTGGAACACTGCTTACACCTGCAAGGCAGAGTTACAGTTCTTCTCTAGACTCCTAGTGACATCTGCATAGCGTACGATACGTATGTCAACTTTACACATGACAGAACGTCACTGTCTGTCCTGTACGCATGTACGTTGCCTGTGACACATTGCACATGTCTTACCTGGCATTTACCCATGTGTGCAGTCATATATGCCAGTGCTATGAAACAGTAGCGGTACACCCACACATACACACCTTCAGTATGTTGTTCCCCATTGGCCCTATGTGTTGGTACTCACCATGGCAATCACACTACTAGGGTAGAATGTGCAAAGGTAACCTGTGAATCACCTCTATGGTCCAGTTGTGGTTTATGTGAGTCATGTGGCAGTCACAGCTGCCACATGTATGCAGTCAGCCATCAGCCTTGGCCAAGAACGTACAACACATGTGTGGGATGCCACCACACAGCCAATCTGGGGACTGAGCTCTCTGAACCCAGTAATGCCATACCCTGTCAGGTGGCATGTCATATATACTACATCCTGGACAAACTTCAACCCCAATCCCTGCTGCTACTATTGATAAAACCCCTGAAGATGTTTCTGATAGTTTTGACCAATTCTTTACTGAGACATTTCAAGCCCTAGCTAGCCATCTACCTCCTAGCTCGCCTGGTCCTGAAAGTAGCACCCCTAGAAACCTACTTGCGTTCAGCTGCCAACCAGTCGCCACTTCACTTCTCCGTACCTTGATTGTAAAAGTGAAACCCACTACACTTTCTGCTGATCAACTCCCTGCCGAGTACCTATCAACATCAGATGATGCTATTGCTTACCCCGTCTCAAAACTAATCAAACGAACCATGGTAGAATCTAAATTTCCCACCATCTGGAAAATATCCTATGTAATCCCACTTCACAAAGGAGGCAGCTCTACTAAATTCTCCAATTATAGGCCAATAGCTATACTCTCTCCACTTGCAAAGATTATGGAAACTTTATTCATAGACAATTCATGCACCACCTAATCCAAAATCGCCTTATGGCAGACACTCAGCATGGCTTCCGTCCTCATCACAGCACTACTTCAGGCCTCCAAGCCTTTACTAACACCATAAACCATACTTGCAACACTAATTATATATCCTCAGCCCTCTTTTTGGATATTTCCAAGGCATACGATATGGTTGATCACCAACTAGTAATCCACACCCTGCAAACATTCTGTCTAGATACTGGAGCCTTCCAATGGTTTCAGTCCTACCTGCATGGTCGACAGCAGGCTGGCCTCTGGCAGAACAAACTCTCTAACCTTCTACCTAACACCCTCAGAGTACCACAAGGCTCTATACTAGGGCCCTTGCTGTTCTCCATCTTCATTAACGACCTTTATACTGTCATCCCAAAAGTCAGCTGTATCCAATATGCTGAAGACTCTACTCTGATCTGCTCAGCCACATCTCCAGTAGAGTTATGGTCAGCTACCCAGACCACCTTTAATACAATAGATAGCTGGCTTTCTGAACATCGTCTGATCCTAAATCCCAAATAAACTAAACTGCTGTTATTTCACCAACACGTAGGTCTACCGCTTTCACCTTTACCATAACATCAACTGATGGCACAATAATCTCCCCTGACCCATCTACTAAACTATTAGGTGCCATCATAGACAATAATCTCAAATGTGACCTACATGTTAACCAAATTATCAAAGCCATCACTAAAAAACTAGGGTCACTTTACAGAATAAAAGCCTTCCTAACCCCTCCAGCTAAAGGTGCCATAGCTCGCTCACACCTTCTTTCAACCCTTCTGTATGCATCCCCTCTACTCTCGAATATGAACAAGACTGTCCTTAACAAACACTCAATTTGCTACAACCACATTGCCAGGTTTGCAACTGGGTTGCCTTTTAGGACACATCATTGCATCAATCTAAATCAGCTTGGTTGGCTTGAAATACCCAGCCTAATACAGTATAACCAACTGATTATGGCCTATAAAATCCTCTATAATCTGGACAATACTCCTGCACTTCAAATATTATCACCCCCTATAACAATCCTAGACCGCTTCGATCCTCTAACAAACTACTAATTCAGACTAGCAAATTTAATAACACAGCTGGTGATTCTCTCTTTGCAAACTCTGTAAGTAGATCCTGGAACTCACTTCCAGCTGATATTACCTTACTTTCCACCTTAGGTCAATTTAACACTAGACTCAAACAACATTTGTCACTTAACTGGCTATGTCAATGTATCAAGCCTGGCTAACTCGAATGTGTAAAATCTGTTAACCAGTTTACTGTGTAATCTAATTTAACCCTGACTTGTGCTCAGAACTAACATTAACCTGTGGAACATGTTTAACTTGCTTACTTATGTAATCTCTGTAAATAATCTGTTTGTAATATGTAATGTTGGTATTATGTAATGCTGTATCTGCTTACCCTTGTAGCTTTTCTCCCCGAGCCTCCCCTGGAAATGGACATGCATCCAGTCGGACTATCCCGGTCAACAAATGTAGGATAAATAAATAAATAAATAAAATATATTACAGTGACTACAATACAAGTCAGACATCGACACACACTGACAGCATGCTGAACACACTGGGGCATACGTGGGGACTCAGAATAGCATCCTGCCTGAGCATCACACACCTCCGCAGCTGGCACACAGGCATATGTTCCGTCAGAACAGAGCACATGCCACACATGGCACACACATCCCCTGTGCCACACACTCACAGCCTGTAGGGCTACACAACACACCTGCTACAGACGTATCAGGTACCTGTCTTGGGTGCTGCACTGAGGTCCCGCTCAACAGGCTGTATCTGGTGAAGGTCACAGTGATATGCCTCAGGGGCACTATGATCCAGCACAGAACACATGCATACAGGTCAGTCAGAGGCATGGACACATATGACTCACTCATTGACCATGCCAGTATGGCTGACCTGAGACATACCTCCCTGGACTACATGATAGGGAACATAGAATGGATCTCTCAGCATGTGGCACAAGCCAGTATGAGCCTGATCTTGGTTGCCAACATACCCTCACCAGGTATGCTACCACTATATGTGGGAAGGGTGTTGTATGTCTACATTATGCTCAGTCTCCAATGTCATTCATAGGGTATCCGCTGGCTGTCAACGTGTGCTTACATGCTAGGGAAGCCACAATGATGTGCAAGGGTCATCTTGCACGTGACACCCATGGCCCGATGTATAATGGCAAAGCTCCTTGGTACACACATACTGCCTTATGCTGCAGGACATGGTTTACATAGCCACCTCCTTGGGTATCACACAGGTTAGGACACTAACAGTGCTGCTACACAACAACAGCAGTGTACACTGGAAGATGCATGCACCAGACACTGTCCTCAGCATGGTGAACTGCAATGTCTTTGCAGTACCAGATTCCTGATTCATGGCTCACAGGTGTTACCCATCACTGACAGGTTATGCCCCATACCATGCCTGTCGTCCCCTACACATGTAACACACATGGACAGGGGGGTGGTATCCCAAAGTACCACAGATACACACACCTCCAGGTTGTTGGCACAGCACAAAGCATCAGGGCCTAATCATGTGCAGCTAACATTGTGTCGGACTGCCATCTGGTTCATAGGCTGGCAAACACAACTCTCCCATACACAGGAAGACCACCTATCCTCCATAACAACACTGGCAATATGACAGTCTCAAGAACTGTGTTTATATGGCTGGACTGCATCCAGCCAAACATTGTGCGTGAGCATTACTGTAGCTACAACACACTAGTTGAAGGGTTCACAGCATGTGGTCACTGAATTGCAGTGGAATGACATGTTACCACTACCACAACAGGTGGGAACATGCAGCACCTGTACATCGACTACATGTACACTATATGGCCCAGACCAGATGTGTATCCCCTGCTGTAGGTATTTTACCATATACACCCAGACTGTATAGACACATACCCCGTGCGGACCCTGCACAGCAAGACACAGTCATATTGGTATACATTGCAAATACCATTTATCCACTCGAGGCATGTGTCAGACATGGTAACTACTGCAGGTCACAGGTATTTATGTGTATGTGTCACACACATACATCATGTGTGCAATGTCATTGCTGGTTTAGGCAATGGCATGCATTGTTGTGTACAAAGACCCACACAAGGTCATACTGTGTGACACAACCACACGTGGCAGTTGTGGGTTACCAAAACATACCTATCTGTACTCTGACAATGGTAATAGACACAGTAGCAGAGTGCACTATTGGCATTACTAGCCAACTAGCCAACTAGCCCTGTTGGCTGTGCTGATAGTATGGTGACATCCCCTGTGTTTACTGGGGGAATATACAGCATCTGGTGTATTGTAGTATTTGCCAAAAGGATCTGTTTTCTCACACTTGCAATTACACACACCCCACTACCCCCCCCCACACACACACACTTGCCATTTGCAGGATTCATTCCCCTATCTAACTAAGTTACGACATGTGAGAGAGACGCATTAGCAAAGCGCACTATTCGGATTTCTAGATAGTCCTTCTTCTCTGGCTGTACTTATAGGGTGCTGACAACATCAGTAATTTGAAAGGGTAATGTGCATCAGGTAGTATGATCTCCTGATTGCCAAAACTAACATGTTTTTCATACGGAAATGCACACACACAAACTCCCCACATCCAAACACACACACACTTGCAGGTTTCAAACCCCTACCTAAATAGGTTAAGGCACTTAAGAAAGATGCTGTAGCAGGTTACGCTATTCTGAGTACTGGCAGATGTCTTTTATCAAGCTGTATGTATAGGGTGCTGTCATCATCACTGTTTGGAAAGGGTAATGTGCATCATGTAGTGTGATCCCCTGATTTCAAAAAAGCACATGGTTTTCATACAGAATTGCACACACACAGAGTCTACACATCCAAACACACACACATGCCATTTACAGGTTTTAAACTCCTACCTAACTATATTATGACACTCGGGAGAGACGCATTAGCACAGTGCGCTATTTGCATTACTGGGAGGCTTCCTTTCTCATGCTGTACTTATAGGGTGCTGACATCATCTGTGTTTAGAAAGGGGAATGTGCATCCTGTAGTGTGTTCTCCCAGTTGCCAAAAGGAACATTTCCCTCACACAAAATTGCACACACACTAACCCCCCTCATCCAAACACACACACTTGCAGGATTCAAATCACTACCTAACTATGTTATGACATTTGAGACGGACGCATTAGCAGAGCGCGCTATTCGCATTACTGGGATACTTCCCTTCTCCTGCTGTACTTATAGGGTGCTGACATCATCTGTGTTTAGAAAGGGGAATGTGCATCCTGTAGTGTGTTCTCCCAGTTGCCAAAAGGGACATTTCCCTCACACAAAAGTGCACACACACTAAAACCCGTCATCCAAACACACACACTTGCAGGGTTCAAACCACTACCACCCTATGTTATGATACTCGAGACGGACGCATTAGCAGATCGCACTATTTGCATTACTGGGAAGTTTTCCTTCTCCTGCTGTACTTATAGGGTGCTGACATCATCAGTGTTTAGAAAGGGGAATGTGCATCCTGTAGTGTGTTCTCCCAGTTACCAAAAGGTACATTTCCCTCACACAATATTGCACACACACTAACTCCCCTCATCCAAACACACACACTTGCAGGATTCAAACCACTACCTAATTATGTTATGACACTTGAGACGGACGCATTAGCGGAGCGTGCTATTTGCATTACTGGAAGGCTTCCCTTCTCCTGCTGTACTTATAGGGTGCTGACATCATCTGTGTTTAGAAAGGGGAATGTGCATCCTGTAGTGTGTTCTCCCAGTTGCCAAAAGGGACATATTCCTCACACACACTAACCCCCCTCATCCAAACACACACACACTTCCAAGATTCAAACCACTACCTAACAATGTTATGACACTCGAGACGGACACATTAGCAGAGCGCGCTATTCGCATTACTGGGAAGCTTCCCTTCTCCTGCTGTACTTATAGGGTGCTGACATCATCATTGTTTAGAAAGGGGAATGTGCATCCTGTAGTGTGTTTTCCCAGTTGCCAAAAGGGACATTTTTCTCTCACACACACAAACCCCACTCACCCACACACACTGAGCATTTGCAGGATTTGAACCTCTACCTAACTATATTATGACACTTGAGGGAGACGCATTAGCAGAGCGCACTATCCAAATTACTGGGCACCTGTTCTGCACCTGTAGTATTTATAGGGTGCTGACATCTTTATTTCTACAGAGGTATGTACATGTAGTACATATATATGCATTTGCAGCCACCTACGTCAGGGTCAAATATGCACATCGCACTGGCAGGTTATGTTCTATACCATGCTTTGGGACCACAGGACCTGTAACACACAACACAACCAGTCCAGAACACCACACCCACGTCCAGGACACACACTTAGCTTCCCTGGGAACAGTGTCAGGATATGCAGGTGTTCACATACACCATTCCAGTTGTTAACATCAGGTACAGACATATTGTGTGAGAACTACACAGGCCTCTACCGTTTTACCCTACAGCCACTACAATTTGTGGGTCCATGTGCTATGGCAGAACCACACACCACAGCCACATGGGGGAATACATATTGCACCTGTCCATCTGCAACGTGGGTACTCACTGTTCCACACCAGAGGTAGACCACCATTGTTGATATCTGACCATACCCACCTTTCCCTGGACATCCATATCCCATCTCCACCCCCAGGCAAGGTTGTCACTGCACACAAACTGTATTTAGCACAAGCAGACTCTACACTTGTGTAGACTGGGGTGGACGACTTCAGAGGACCCATGCTGGAGGACTATACTGGCCACTCAGCATAATCCTTGACAATTGCATTCTATGAGCATGTGTACGGTTTGCATTGGTCATGCTATCCCACATATACCCATGACTGCTCCACAACAAGACACCTGTCAGCTGTACACCAGCCATATATGCACCGTACAACAGACAGAGTGACCTAATACATTGCAGAGCTGTAGCCCACAGAGGGAGGACATCTGTGAACAGTTCCGGCATGGCACTTCATTCACACATACTCATTACAACACAGTGTTGACAGTGGAATCGTCCAGAGAATGCAGATAGGACTCCCCTCAGTCTGTTATTGATGGACACCTACTGTCAGAGATCCTCAGCAACCCTCTCCCAGCACACACCGACAACATGGCTGTGGCTTAGCACATTCAATCCCTGGGACCTCCACGGTACCCCTGCTTGACAGAGGCACAGCTCACTAGCCTCACATGTTGCCTTCTGTGACCTACTTTACAGTGGCACAGTAGCCTACTGTCCTGGGGATGCAGATGCCAAGCACACTCTGGCTGAGCTGTCATTCCCTAGGGCAACAAGCCTAGTATTGACCTCTACACCCATGTGTTCAATTGTCGGATGCACAATATTTGTCGTGCTGTTGTACTGTTTGCAGGTCTTTATTGCCATAGCATTCCCTGTTCCTATGACCAACTTGTGTATCTGTGGAAGATGTTTGCATATGACAGCAATCCACTATATCACTTATGTCTCTGTAGTCATTTACTGTGTGCACTGGGCTGATTGCTGTGTTGTGGTTGGTTCCTGGACTGAAACGTAGAAATACCAGATATGTGTGGCCAACTGCTAAATGGAGATATGGCCTAAGTGTGTGAGCATGTCCAGTTCAGCCTTTCCATGGCATGTTGTCTGACATATGTCTCATTTATCAAAGTGTGCGAGCATGCCCAGTGTGAGCTTTCTATATGTTGCACTCTGAAGTCCACCACATATTTGGGTGTGTGTGAACTTCAACAATAGCTCAGGTTTATGGTTGTGTGTTGGGTGTCATGTTGTGTACTAACTGGCCAACTGCTTTGTGTCTGCCACAACAGGGATTATACTGTGCCTGCAGGGATTGCATGGGATACTTTGCGGAGAGTTCTCAACATACTTTCATAATGACCTAACACTGTAGTACCGTATAGTGTACTGGTTCAGTACTTTCACTGTGGTGGACAGTATCCTGGGCTTTAGTCCTATGACTACTTGACATCTTCATAGTGAGCACAACAGACTGAGTAGGGGCCAGTTGTGCACATATGACCATGTTGCAATATGTTCAGATATGGACTACCTACACCAGGCTCGTCCAACATTGCTAGTGTATTCCACAACATGGGTGGACATTGGCAAACACTGGCGATGTTCCCTAGGCCATTTCTGATGCTAGTCACAGGGTGTGTTTGTCCTTCAACACACATTGTAACTGGAGTTTGCCATGACATATGTCATGGTTAGTATACTGTGCCTCCGTCTACCTCTGACATAACAGTGATACCCAGGGTTAGCCTACCATCTCCCATCCACTCATCAGGATTCCTCTTGAGGTGGTGTCGATATGTGACTCTCTGGCTGACCTGTACCAGGAGTTTACTGAAGAGTGGGGGTGCCTTCTGTGTTATGGATTATTCTGTACAGCTTGTCCTATGTATGTCAGTGCTGGGGTTCAGGTCTCACATGTGCATAGCTCACTGCCATTCAGATTGTACAAGGTGCAACATGTTCATTCATTCCAGGTTGGACATGGCTTCATACATCAGGCACAGCTTTCCTGTAGCTGGGAAGTATGGCTGTGTGTGGGGCTGCAGTTTGTTTACTCAGGCAACACATGGCATCTGTTCATGCTCTTTGCTACTCCTGGTGGGGTACTGTTGTGGACTTTACAGTTGATGGAGGTGTCTGCTGCGGTATATCCCACAGGGGCTATTGTAGTCACTTGTGACACTGATGGAGGATGACTGCAGAGCCACAGTGAGTTCCCCTTATCTACATTTGCCAACCTTCATGTTTGGGTGGGTATATAGTACATGTTTCTGTGAACACTACAGCCACATGTTTGTCCAGTGCAGGATATCTATCACCTTTTGTACCCAGGTCTCACATTACATGTTAGGTACCTCATGGGTTAACACCTGTGTGGTAATTTGTGGGCACTTACTGTAAATCCACGGTGGTTGTCTATACACAGTTCTGCAATTAGCTTGCTGACATGGCTATGGCTACAGTTGTCTGTTTGTAGGTGGCCCTTTTGTGGGTTGCATGTGTCAGCTGGGGGTCGGATATGGTGGGCTGTTTGTACTCCTCTTCATACATGTTCAGTCACAGTCCTTCCATGTTGGCCTATACCTATGGGACATATATACAGAACGGGGGTGGGTGGGCAGGACCAGGCCTTGTGGGAAGCCACTCATATCCGCTTTGCAGTCTGACATGGATGCGGCATATCTGATCATGTCAGTTCTGTCCTTGGTCTGGTTTGCAACCCCTTTACTGACATAGGGGTATATATTTAAGCTGGTGAACATATCCATACTGAACTCGTACGGTATTGTCTAGAAACATGTGCACGGTCCAGCTACACTGTGTGGACCACATTGCCCTCATCAATGACCTTAATGACTGCTTCAAATGGGTCAGACATGTTTAGGGGCAGATTCTGCAGTTACGACAGCCACACTGTGTAGGGTCCAGTATCAGTAGGTCCACAATAGCCTTCTGTCTGCGGTATATACTGATCCTTTCCATAGCTGTGCAGAACAAGCTTGTCAGGATCCTGGGGTGGTAGTTTGGAGTATCCATTCAGGCAACACCTTTGTTGTGATGGACCACTGTTGTTGTACACTGCTCTTTGGGTACATATCCTGTGGTAAGGCTGACATTGGGCAGTAGTGTGATTTGGCATTCCATTATTCTTGGAGTCCATGTTGGCCTCAGCACAGGACACCATCACATACCTTTGCTGCTGTGTGTTCTGCTTTGCAGATGATGGCTGTTACCTCAGCATCTGCAATGTCAGGGGACCATCAGTCTGCTGAGATAGGTATTTTGCACTCTGGGGGTGGGTGTTTGCACTGCACCTGACAGGTTGTATGTTAGCAATATGTGTGTGTGTTTGGTATGTTGTTTGTAATATCTGTATGATTCGGAGCATATCTGTGGATGCCCAACATGGTTCCTACCATCAGTTGGGTAACCCTTGTGATTATCCTTAGTGTCCTGTACGTTTTGTATATTCATAGGTTCATGGGTTCATACTAGGCTATACACCCTAGGCCATTAGTAAGCCTAGCCAGAGTGTGTGTGTCTTTCGCCACCCCTTGCTATGTTCAATTATGGCCATTTATGAAGTTCTTCACTGTGCCTCTGTCTGGTCGTGACACAGTGAGGACCCCCAGTATACATGTACGGTCATCCATCCACTTGGCAATATTCCTGTTGAGGGGTGTCAGTGAGGGCTCTGCCTACCATGGATTGGGATCCTGTTTCTGGGTGTTGGGAGCCTCTGGGTTATGTATCTGTCCCTCCAGCACATCTAATTTCATTATGTGTTGAGGCTGACATCTGTGACTCTCACAGCTTCAATGGCTTTGATTTCCTGTGGTGGAGCATGTCCATTACTCCTGTGTTGGACATGGCCTTGTACAACAGACATACAATGCCTCTGTGTAGGCAGTGTGTGACTGCAGTCAGCTGGGGTGTCTACAGCCAGGCAGCATATGACATATATTTCACACCCTTTATCCTCTTGGTGGGGTAACTATGAGGTCTTCCGAACCGCTGCAGGTGTCACGTACGGTACATCCCATATGAGTCATTGTACTAGATTATGGGTTTGATAAGGGAACAGTACAGTGGCACAGTGACCTCTGTTGATGTTGATGTGAATCCTTTCATGATACCGTGTCCAATATTGACAATCTTCATAGCCACATTGGCATTGTGGGTGTCACATGACAGATTAATGTCGACCTGTGTCCCTAGGTCCCTGATTACTCCTTGCATACATAATGGTTTGACACCTATGTGGTAATTTGTGTGTACCTTGTCTGGTATTTGGTGGGACATTCATACTGTCCAGTGTCTTCAGGATGTCTAGGTGGTGTTCTTATGTGTGAGAGTGTGGTCTGTCGCATGCTACAGACTGTACAGCAGTTTTGACTACAGTTATGTGCACATGGGTGGTCTCCGCTGCTTTGTGCATTGTCAGTTACCTGGCAATATGGGTGTCTGTGCTGCATATGGATATTCCCCCTCCTTTGATGTTTTGGTGCAGGTGTTGAAGCCATAACACATGATATGTGGTATAACCTAGTAGTGCTGGTGTGCTATCACTAGGCTTGCAGCAGGCTTCTGTCACTGCACAGACATCGATGTTCTCCATAATGGGAAGTGCCTCAGGGGCATGCATATTGCAGTTTACACATCTGGCATTGGTCAGCATTACCCTTATGTTTCCTACCACTTATGTTTTCTAGGGTGGTGGGTAGTCTTTTTGGCCTTGCCTACATACGGCTCTATGGAGGCGGCAAAGGCCTTATCCAGTATCCAGACACACACGGGTAACAGCTGCAAGCCATCCCTGGAACAGCAGCATGGCTTGTCATGCTTGATATCTCAAACAGACAGACATTAGACCCTCTTGGACTGACAGCTGTAACTGTGCCAGCTGTTAAACATGAGCATTCTGTGTTTGTACTGTGGCATCATTCTTGGTGAGGGTTGGATGCTGCACACAGCCAGTGTCATACCGGCCTGGGGTACATACTCAGAGGGACCATCCATGTCTCTTTTCATGTTGACCAGGGAGGTACATCTCAGGTAATTCACACCAGAATGGACATTGAGTGCATCATATTAATGCTTGCTTTGGGGTGACCTGCGTAGTTGTGTTATGTGGCATTTTGTGGCAGCCTACAGGCAGCTTACTCTACCCTTTCCCTTGTTCAGTCTGGTGAGTGGGACAGCAGTGTGTCTGCCTATACAGACACCTATTACGACTGTATCAGGCATGTTGTTTCTCCTTCTGGCATGTGACTGTTTGGCACACCAGCTTTGTGTACTATTCATTGCATGTGCTATGTTTGAAGGTTGTGGTTGCTTGTGATCTGCTTTGAAGGCTTCTGTTGGTGTGGTGTGTTTGTAATTAAGGCCTCCGGGAATATTTGTCTGTGTTTATGTGTTTGGTTTACAGTTGTGGTAGGTCTATGTGGGACTGGGTTTGTGGTGTATGTGGTTACCTTCTCCTCCTGACTAGTTTTGACAGTACTGAGTTGGTGGAGCTCAACCTCTGGTTTGGATACACGGATGCATCTATCACATATATTTGTATTTATTGGGGGGTGTTGTGATTGTCTGTGTACTTGGGACTGGTGTCACATTGCCTCTGGATTCACAGATTCTACTTGTTGTGGCTGGACTTAGTGGATTGTATGTGTGGACATATGTTATTGCCATACTACTGGTCAGTGATTACTTCCCTTTTTATGTTTGCTCTATCATGTGGTAGCTTCCTCATTCTCTTGCATGGTTTGGTAATGGCTGGAGTCCAGCATGCTAGATGCCTGCGTGTATGGCATTGTGTGTTGTTGTTATTTGTGATTGCATACTCCAAGCATTCCTGGCTGTGTTCATGGAATGCCTGTATAACATGTTCTGTGGTGTGTCCCATATTCTGCACTTGCACAGGGCCTTTTGTGGATTCAACATCGGTTTTGAGGGCTGCAACCTATGCTTTACACATGTTTTTCACTGTGGTATTCTGGCCAGGGACTGCGGTCAGGATGTGTATATCCAGTGTGATTAATCTATGGTCTGGTCTTACCAGTGAGGGGTACACTTCTCATCTTGCCATCCAGTACACATGTTGCTGATTATCACATCCAGTATGCTTACCCCTCTTGTCGGAGTGAAACATTGTTCCTGGGCATTTTGGTTTATGGAATCTGGGTAATTTTCTCCTACTGTGTTGGTGCTAGTATAATGCTCCCGGTGTATGTCTTGGTATTTTCAGTCAAACAATATAATGTGGATTGGGGGGCTTGATATATTCATGTATTCCAACATAGGCCAGGTGCAGTTCCTGGTATTAGGACAGTAGTCTGCAGCAGGCTATATACTGGGAGGCGGTTTTAGCCATTGGTATTTGACCATGGCTAATCCATGCTGCTTCTTGTTGTGGTACCAACATGGGGGTGTGGTTATCCTTGCCATTTCTTGCTAGTCACCCTCCTTTTGTAGCTTGTTCCATGTTTTGTGGCTGTACAGCACAGTATGAGGTGTGACCTGATAGTGTTAGGGTGCTGATGTGAGCCTTGACCCAGTTCTCTACTACAGGACTGGTATCTACATTCTCCATACTGTGTGCGTTTACACTGCATGCATCTTGCTGTTTATACATCTGTCATTGGGTAGCATTACATCTAGGTCCCTATCCCTTGTAGAACGTATGAAGGTGGGTTTGTGTTTTGAGACTTACCTATTCAGGGCATGCTGTGGGTACTGACAGCCTTTGCCAGTATCCATGGGGCATGGCATGATAGGTGCACGCCACCCCTAGCAGGTGGTGCATCATGTCATGCTCCGCATGTCTTCCCAGCCTGAAACACATTGGATCCCCTTTGACTAACTGCATTACTTCAGCCAGTTATTGCACTTGATCATCCCATCGTCATTTTGTGGCTTCATGCTTGGTGAGGGTGGATGTTAGTCAGGGTGCTCATGTGTGCATATAGTACATGGTGTTACATTACTTAACACATGGCATTCATGCCTCAGGTGGTGCTGCAGGGTTGCCTCTGTTGGATGCACATTTTACACTTCCCTGTACATATTTGTGAGCAGGTCATGTCATTTTAGGCATCCATGTTATTATTTGAGTGAGTCAGAGGGGGTATCATTCCCAGGGTTCCTACAGAGCCAGTGTATTTGCTATGTGTTGCCTCTTTGCCAAGGCCAGGGCATACTGGGCATGCCTCCTTCTGCCTACTGGGGCAGGTTCAGGTTGTTCCTCCTCCGAGTCACGCTCTGCCTGTCATGGCCTTGGCAATGGTGGGGTGCTGTTTGGCCTGGCCCTATGCTGGTCCTGCTGCAGCTGTTTTCGCAAGATCATATTATGTAGCATAACACATACCATGACAATTTGGGTACATGTAGTTGGTGTGTACTGCAAGGCTCCACCAGATGTGTACAGACACCGGAACTGTGACTTGAGCAGCCTAAACACACGCTCTATTACATTACGTGTTTGTGCGTGTGCCTCATTATGGCGTTCCTGTTCAGCTGTGTGTGCGTTTCTGATGGAAGGCATCAGCCACAGCTCCAGTGCATAACCTGCATCACCCACTAGGTGTCCATGTGGGATGTCCCCATTGGCAAATGTCTGGTACAGCTGCGTCAAATGCCAGCTGTGGGAATCGTGGTAACTCCCAGGGCAGCCAGCACACACATTCATTATTATGCCCTGGGCATCACACACGACCTGGCAGTTGATGGAGGGGAAGCCCTTGCGGTTAATGTAGGCCTTACCCTGCTCACCGGCTGGTGCTTTGATGCGTATGTGCGTGCAGTCTATTGCACCCAGTACCTCAGGGTATTCCACTATTTGCTGGAAGAGACGCATATTGCTGGCCAATACCTCACGGGCATTGAGGAAATATACATGATCACCGACATGTGCTGACATGGCATCCAGGAACTGGTGCAGTACCCTGGAGGCTGATGCCTGTGATATCCCCATCATATCGCCAGTTGGTCACTGGAAGGTACCTGTTGCTAGTATTCTTAGGCCAACACATACCTTGGTTTCCACTGGGATGGGTTCCCCTCTGTTGGTTCTGTGTGTGAGGCGTGGCCTGCACAGCTCAACAATTTGCTGCAGGAGCTCTCTGTCCACTCTATAGTGCTCTACTATCTCCAGCTCATGTAACCCATGGTAGGTGACCCTGGGCCTGTACACTCTTCTCCGTCTCCTCACTGTGGGTTGTCTGGCACCATCTGCATTGTCACCACACTCAGCAAGTTGCCTATATCTCATTATGACAGCTATGGCAGCCCCTAACATTTCTGCTCTGAGTTCAGCTTTTTCAGTTTTCACTTCTATTAGCTTACTCCTGTCTTGCAGTGTCTCTTAAGGGAAACATCCTGCACTACTGTTTGTAGAGTTTTAAGGGCTGGGCTGGGCTACTATTCTGCCTGTGTAATTGCCTGCTTCTAATTGTTTTCACCTGCTAGCTTCAGCAGTTATCCCTGCTAGCTTCCTATTAATTCTGTTGCTTCCTTTTTCCTCTCTGTTTCCTCAGGGGGGAGCAATGTGCATACTATCAGAAACACGCTCACAGTGGCTTACACGCGTGCACACGTGCTTACACGGTTCAGAATCTACTTATTCGGGTTAAAATGCACGTGCACCCGCGCAAACACTGTTATACGTCTGCCAACAGCCTCCAACATACTCAGCCTGCCCTACACGTGCGCACACCTGCGCAAACAGTGTGAAACATCTCCCAACACACTCCCACATGCTCAGTCTGCCTTACACGCACACACTGCCCTACTCGCGCTTCATGGCGTGCACACGTGCGCATGCACGCCCAGCAAGAAACTTTGGTGTAGGTAACAGTGTACACCTTCCATTTCTTGACTTTCCAGAACTTATCTAGTGGCACACCTCTTTCCATGATCTGTGTCTGTCATCTGTCATGTTACACTGGCCTCCAATGAACTGCATTTCTTTCTACCATTCCCCCCTGTGATGTCACCTATCTCCTACTCTATTCCTCCCCCTTATGTATCTCTTACTCTACTCAGACTGTGCTCATTTGCTATGTGACTGTGAGATTCAGTATCCTAACCCTCATTTACATGAGATTGCCCACTAATGCTTAGTTACATGTCTTAGACTCAGCTTCCCCCCTTAGCAACCACTGCATGGTGGCCATGTTGTTTTTGGTCTGCTGGTCCCTGCATTGTCATTCCATGTATTGCATGAAACCCACATTTGTGGGTTTATAACCTTCTTTTTTATGTTTTTATACAGCGCAGCCCGTTTGCGCGGGGCTGCGCTGGGTTTATATTTTTAATATTTTGGCATTGGGTTATATTGCCAATGGCCACATATTTGGCCATTGGCATGCTGCCTGAGTCATATGCACCCTTTTTTTGGAGCTGACATGGCTCCATTGTGGAATTTGCAGAAACGTACTCAGTTGTCAACTGAGTACATTTCTGCAGCTAAAACATCTCTTACACGGACTGGTTTCTGCTTTGTTGATTGCTAATATACCTCATTTGCATACCTTTAGGCTGCAAGTGAGGTATTTAGCATGTCCACGCCCAGTCCATGTAAGAGACGTTTTAGCTGGTCTCTTACACGGAGTTTACGGCTGTTCCTGGATCGCGAGGCTTGCATGGAGCGTTGCACGTCTCTTACACTCCGTGCAAGCCTTCGTGAATCCTGCCCTACTTCTAAATAAATATCTAAAACTGGTACTGAAAATGTTACCTATCATTAGTAGTGGAAGAAAATCATATCAATAAACACCAATTCAGTTTGAATTTGAAGAGAAAAATTAACAAACTGACCTTCTTGCAGTAAACACTCACACTCACTGTCTGAAGATAAAAATTGTGAAATATGTTATAAATCTGAAGAAAGAAACAGAAAACAGGAGGATAACCTGCGGCTATACACTTTACTTACAGAGCACTTGGAGGAGTTGAATAAATCTAGAGATTTGCACCTTGAGACAGAACGATCTAGTTAAAGCATGATGGACTTTGACATCTTGATAGAGTTGTCACAACTATACTTACTCTTGTAGGCCATGACTGTATTACATTACAAGTTAACACAGTAACTCTGGTTTCCATGTAGTATTTTTATTTATGTAGATATGTATATATGTATTCATTTGTTTTTTCCCAGCCCTCATCTGAGTATATCAGCCTTATATGGAACTTGAATGATCTGAGCTTGAGACTGTTATCTAAAGCAATTAAAGCCAATGAACTCCATTCTGCAGGGATCCATGTCTTACAATGATTGCACTACAATGCATACATTTTATCCTGTCATAAAGGGCTTTCCCCTGCATCAGAAAATGAATATCACTCTGTTGTAAACAGCTGCCTGTTAGCTGAAATAATGGAGAAAATTATTTATAAATGGATATTTCAATATATGCAAAATGCCATTTTCTTAAGGATTTTACCCCAGAAACAGTACCATAACTTCAATTTATTCTTTACTGAATCAAATATTTTACAACATACAGCAAAGAGTATTAAAAGGATTTGTATATGTATACAAAAAAACACTTTTTAAAATGTGGATCACACTAAAGTTGCTGTTGGTGATCACAGTAGTTCTATATTCTTTTCAAATTGCCAGTGTCTAATGGAATATTTGGTGTTCATTTCCAAGAAAGCTCATAGATATCAATATTTCCTCCAATGTAATTTACATCTGTGTAGTCATAAGGCCATTTATTATCTGTGTTTTTTATTAATGACCTACCAGATGATCTTCCACATATTATATATATGTTGTGCTCAGACAGCATACTTCACTCTTTGAAATTAGTTAAAGAAAGGGAACTTCTTAACTATCAATAATCAAGAGTATCTACTGCATTGCTACTGGGAAACTATCAATGTTTCGCCTCTGTGATGAAAAAGACACTCCACTACAATTTAATGCACAACTGAAGTACCAAAAGACTGTACTTGATCAAAATCACCATTTTTATTCACACTAAAATCCAAATAAAAAAAGCTACATATCATTCATTCATTTAAAAATATCAATAGTGTGGGTCTGTGTGTTTGTGTGTGTGTGTGTGTGTGTGTGTGTGTGTGTGTGTGTGTGTGTGTGTGTGACTGGCTGTGAGCAAAAGTACAAATGTCTGTGCATGCATGAGAGTCTGCGTGAGAGATAGTGTAGGTATGTATGTGTTTTTTTTTTCTTTTTGATGGCCTTAGCATCACACCATTTCATTTCTCTTTCATCTTATTTCAGTCATGTTGGAATGCTTGTTACATGACATTAGCATATGGGGATATTATGGTAACATACGGAGATATGTTTGCCTTTGAATTATGTAGTTGTATGGGAGAGGGTTATACAGTTTTCAATAATTTCATCCATATTTTCAGTTTAGCTGATTGATTAGATGCTACTTGTTGAATTAACTATTTGTCATTTAACTTACATTATGTACCTTTCATATACTTTTAGTGACAGATTATTTTATTGCATTACCTTCATCTAGAAATCAATAAAATACTGTTTTGTGATGCAGAGAGAAGCAACTCATAGTTTGTCAGAATTTTTGTGTAACTGTTTCCTAATTTTATAACAGTGCTACAATCACTGAATCTTAAATTTCTTAAATTAACTTTTTCACAATCGCAGTACTGGTAATATATGCATTCACAAAAATCAGTACAAAGTGCAGCATGCACCTACAGCCCTTATTTAAATATTCTAACCAACTTGGATATCAACTTTCATTACAGAAAATAGAAATACTTTCTAGTTTCACAACAGAAAAGTATTTCTCTCTCACATCTCACTGCAATGTCAAACAACCTTTTAAAAGGATCATGAAACACAAATATGTGACGCAAACATGTTTCTTTCATACAAGTATCTGTCTTCCTTAATCTGAAATCATAGGCTGCAATTTTATATCTGTAGGGTAGTTTAAAAACTGGGAAAATATGTTCGGTCCTTCACACACACATATATATATATATCTAAGAGTGTGTGCCCCACTGCACCCATATATATATATATATATATATATATATATATATATATATATATATATATATATATATATATATATATATATATATATATATATATATATATATATATATATATATATATATGTATATATATATATATATATATATATATATATATATATATATATATCACTTTACTTATAATTTCTAATTAAAATCAATTTTTCATTTATATTTTCATAAAGTCAAACATCCCAAATCCGAAACAACAAAAAGTCACTGCACCTGCACTTCCCCTTATATATATATATATATATATATATATATATATATATATATATATATATATATATATATATATATATACTAACTCCTGAGATCGCACAAACAGAAAGGAACCTCACAACCATACATTCTACAAACACTAACACATCCAACACTTACACACCCATACTTTCACCTGCCTACCCTAACCCACACATACAACTGACAAACACATTCAGACACATTCAAACTCCTACACAAAACCCTTACAAAACACACACTTACCTTAAATTACACCTAAATTCATACACAACATGAAACATGATCCACTCACAACACCGCACGCAACGTACCGTAAGCCATAACCGTGAATTCAAGATAAGTGGATTCGCAATTATGCACTTTCGCAATTTTAAAGGTTTGACTTTATAATTTCGGGATACTGAAATTTGGGATTTCAGTATTTCAAATTTATAAAGTGAACCCATATAAATATATATATATATATATATATATATATATATATATATATATATATATATATATATATGGGTCTACCTGATAACGCTGACCCGCCAAAATGCTGACAACGAAATAACCGACACCACAAAACCGAAATTTCAAAAACACGAAACTTCACATGCCCGACAAACCACAATCCCGACAATCAACAAAACAAATACGTTTTCCGAAAAACACACACACAACACAAGCACACCAAAAACCTTACAAACCTATACTAAACCTTACATACACATACACAACTATCTATGCACTAACCTTAACCCAAACCCTAACCCTAAGGTCCATCACTATCGCACACTTACCTTACCCACACCCTTACCCTAACTCACTTAATCCGCCCCTAACCTTTAAGTCTGTTACTATCACACACTTACCTTACCCGCACCCTGACCCTAACGTCTCTCCCTATCGCACACTTACCTTAACATGTCGGTGTTCTCAGCATTGGGATTTTCAACTGTTGCTCTTCTCTGTTGTCGATCATCCAGTCTCAGTTATCTCGTTGTCGCATGGTCGACTTTTCACAAAGTCAGCTTTCATATAGCCGAGACCATATGATCAACTTTTAAAAAGCCGACCATGGGGAACCACTATCTCCGTACAGTGCAGAATAGGGAAATTTCTATCTTCCACACTGTAGTGTGATCTCGGAGTTGGTATATTTAAGTTACGGGGGTGTGGGGGTTTAGCCCCCTGCTAACAGTTTTAAAGTGTTTGCTGTGTTTTTTGTGTTTATTTTATATGGTCGGCTTTGCGAAAGTCGATCATATGGTCTCGGCCATATGAAAGTTGACTTTGTGAAAAGTCGACCATGTACAGTAGACCCATATACATATATATATATATATATATATATATATATATATATATATATATATATATATATATATGTGTGTGTGTGTGTGTGTGTGTGTATACATATATATATATATATATATATATATATATATATATATATATATATATATATATATAAATAAATATATATATATCACACACAAACACATATACATCAACACACACAAATTTGTAAGTTAACCTGATTTGCACCATCTTTTTCTCTGTTTCCAATCTGCTTATTTGACGCTAGACAAACTTTTTTATTAGTAGTATTTTTTTACACAACTGAATGCTTAACTTTTTTCCCTTACTTATTTTTCTACAGTTGTTACAACAATAACAACATTTTTCCACAGTGTTGCAATAAGCACTTTGGAGTCACATCAATATGGTATGTATAAAAAGATCCTTAGACCTTATCTGAAATCTTACCACATTGATGGTTTCATTTAGGAGGGCATAGGCATTAAGATTATCAAAGTTAAGTCATCTGCATGAGAAAGAGATAGAGAGAGAGAGAGAGAGAAAGAAATGACGAGAAAAAAAAGAGGCATGGATTAAGAGATGGGTTGAGAAGTACTCCAAAGATGTCTTTAGCTGGCATGTGAATTATGTTAATGCCATTTGCCTAGTTTATGTTTATTTTATTGTTATTGCCCAAAACAAGAATTGGTTAAAGTAAGTAATAGCCAGCTTCAGTGGTTTACAGATGAACCCTCTTTTTCTTCCATAATTATTTAGTGCCAGGACATGCAGAAGCTATTAGTTTTGCTTTTTGATAAATTCCCTGATGGTAGTTTTAATGAATTATATTCTGGAATTTATTCATATTAAAAATCAGATGGATTTTTTTAGATGTATTTGACAGTTCTGCTATGTTGTATAATGAAAAACCACAGAAACATATGCAGTGAAACTGTGTCTAGTGTTGTTCTTTCCCCTCAAAGTAATTCAAATACAGGCTCCAGACTGACAGATTTAATTTATATCAAGTGCATTTGGTATCAGTGCAAGAAGTGTCAAAAATAACAAGCATCATTTTTGACATTGACAAATCCCTGTCTTAATTGACTTCTTTAGTCTTTCTCTCTCCTTGCCTTGGGCTTTCTAGCTATTTCAGTTTATCTGTTGCCTTTTCCTAATGCTCTCTCCTGCAGTTTTTGTTTTGCATTTTTCTTTTAGTTATTCAAATAGTGTTGCTATTTCCAGAAGAATAAGCATTCATATCACTACCTTTATGCATCACCTACTTTTATTGTTATGACTAGTATACAGTCTTTTATTTCAAGATATATTGATACATTTCATTGAAATCAATAGCAGAAGAAAAGTACTCATAGATTTATGCTGATGACATATACACTGTGAGGAAAATATCGTACAGCTTGCAGGTTTTTAATGATACAACCCTGCATTTACAATTGCTATACCCATATTTTAAAATGGATCTAGATTCAGAACCTTTTTCTAAAGAGCCAACAGATAAATTATACAAGCAGGCATAAAATAAACAGCTCTGCCAGGGTCCTGCAATGACTAAATGACCTCATTAATGCTTAATGGATTGATGAAATTAATCAGAATAAATTGATACATGAATCATAAAATGAAAGCAGTGGTCTTTAAAATTTAATTATTTCCTTGAAATAGAATTCTAGTGCCAGAAATCTTTCTAAGACAAATAAATATATATTTAATAAGGTGCATAACTCTGAAAGATCACATAAAAAAAATAGCTGATTATTTTGCCATTGTGTTTAAAATGCTGTGTGCCGAGTTAGTGGATTTAGTCAGAAATTACAGAGATTTTAATTACAAACACTAACTCATTAGCGTGAACCATCTTTAGTTCATCACATACATTTTACCATTTAATAGTACTAGCATTTATTAAATGAAATCATCTAACTAAGACATATACATATTTTATTACCTGTGCTCCACAGCATGCATTAATAAGGGACAGCTAGTAAGAAGATGTGTGATGATGTAATACCGCTTTGTTAGAGAGTGATGAAAATTCTTATCCTGAGGTTTTCATTTTTAAATTAATCTGAAGGCCTAGTCAAATCATTATTACTTTATACATGCTACCACATAGGAACATAACATTTGGAACGTGTTTCATAAAATTTAATAAGGATCAAGCTGGATTGCTTACTTTGCTCTTTACCCAAATAACTGAACAGCTGCAGTTTTATGTAAATCATTATCATATCCTTTTTCCATTCCTAAACAGCTTTACATCTGTATAATTCCACTTTCACTTGTTAATTTTTCCATTTATGAATGTCCATTAAAATGGAAAAAGTCATCTTTTATGATTATTTTTATCAGCAATGTCATGTTCTTAAATTGTACTGATCTCTGGAATTACACTGAAATCTATAGTATGTTACTTTTTCCTATTTTTCCTCACTGTTACCTAAAATTTGTGTTAAACAAATATGAAATCTAAAGTGCTAAATTTGCAGAACATTGATCAAGAAAGCAATAGAATATATTGTGATGTCATATTTGCTTGTGAAACACAATATAAATATAACATTTATAATGCAAGATGGCTGTGTAACCATTATCTCTAATGGGGCCCCATACTATCCAAACCCTTCAACTCAAAATATTTAATCTTCATGGTATCTAAATAAAGAATACATTCTATAATTTGCTACAAACATGCCTGGGGACTTAGAAACATCACATCTATGGCCAAGAAACCAGTGCTTACACTATATGTGCTTTGAGCATCAATGATTATTACACATGCATGTGGCCAGACCATTGTGCAAAACAAGCAGCTCCTCATTCTACCCATGGAACAAACCTATGGCCAGATTGTTTTAGTCTACCTCAAGGCCAGATTTAAGCAACACCAGGTGAAGTAAACACTGAACATGCATGAGTAACTCTTGTAATCATCACACATCTGAGCTCACAGAAGGGAAAGTATTGCTAATAATTATATTGATATAATTTACAGCAACATATATGTTGAAAAAACAGAAACTACAGGGACAGAGAGAAGAGTGCAAAGGCAGCTGTCTACCAAACAGGGCTGCAAAATAAATTGGAGAAGGGGGAATGACAATAGGTGATAGAGAAATATGTGACTTAGACATGAGAGGTGGGCTTAAAGTAACTTGAGCCACAGAAGCACTTAAGACTATTGGTGTCAAAAAAGGCACCCTTTTCACAGGAATTTAATAAATCTGCAGAGTGACAGCGAGAAAAGAATGACAGATCTTGAGAGATTTAACCCAATGCCTTGCTTAGGGATATCCTGTCTCCCTATTAGTGCATTAACAAATTGAGCCACAAAAGTGTTCAGACTAGGATGTCATAAAACAGTTCAGGGGAATTTAAAAATTTACAGAATGCAAACTGAACATTATAAAGCAGCATATAACCCCCAGGGAATTAGAACCTGACTCCCACTGCACTGTGCAAATCACTTCATAGGTACAATGAGCTATAGAAGCAGTTAGACTACACAGGCTAGTTTTAATTTTGTTCATATTTGCATGGTGCTGTGCATCAGCAAGTAGTCCATTTGCATGACCAGTAACAACATCCACAGTACATGACAAATACTGTTCTTCATTTTTGCCATTGTGCAACATATGAACACAGAAAGATAATTTGTATTTTATAAGCTCTTTTGGCATGTGTGTGGTGTTTTTTTACTAGATTAAAGGTTGAAATGGGAGAATAATACAGATATGAAAAGTAAACTTATGGCAAGAAAATAACAACTGATCAAGATGAGGATAGGATAGGGTCATGATTCTCATCTTCTTAGCTCAATAATCCTGGATAAATCCAAATTAATTGTAAATATTTTGTGACTTCAATCTTCAATAATTTGGGCGGCCATGGTGATGCAGTGGTTAGCATTGCCACCTCACAGCAAGAGGTTCACCAGCTCGATCCTCGGCTGGGGTGCCTTCTGTGCGGAGTCTGCATGTCCTACCTGTGGTCGCGTAGGTTTCTCCTGGGTGCTCCGGTTTCCTCCCACATCCCAAAGACATGCTGCAGGTGGATTGGACACTCTAAATTGGCCCTAGGTGTGAGTGTGTGCATGTGTGTGCTTTCTGTGGAAGGCTGGGTGCCGGGCTGGCAACGCGACACCATAAAACTCCACTGCCAATCATGAGCAGACAAGGTGATCCACTGTGGTGACCCCTAACCAGGAAAAGCCGAAAGAAGAAGAAGAATCTTCAATAATTTGCAAGAACATTAAAAATGTTATGTTGATGAGCATATCAAACAACAGAAACCAATCATATTTGATCAACTGTCTGGAGAGGTATGGATAGGAATAACCTTTTTATATGGAATGGGTGACCTTTTATTTTCATATCACGGTCAGTAGAGTAACAGGCAGTACACTAGTCTCTGGTGAAGAAGGATTTGGGTTCTTTTACCAAACCTGATTATTTGATTACTGATAGTGCTGTGCAGCATATATATATATAAATATATATATATATATATATATATATATATATATATATATATACACACACACACACACACACACACACACACACACACACACACACACACACACACACACACACTTCTACACACACACACACACACACACACACGCACACACACACACACACTTCTATTTTTTTTCTATTTCATCATTTTCCTTATAATATCCTCATTGCTATTCTTCCATAACTGAGTCCTTCTTTCACAGCCATAATCATTGTTTTTGCAATATATCTGCCAAAATCCATTTTCTGTCAAATAAAATTTCATTCAGTCTTTCTTACCCATATTACATATTACATAACATATATTCTCATCTACCTTTTTCCCATATTCATTCTTCTTTTTCTTATAATATGCATTCATAATCATATTTATATATATATTGTTTATTTTCTCAAAACATTTTTTCACATAACTATTTTCAGAGTTTTACAATTCTTTTACATTTAAAAAAATGCAGTTTTGTTTCCTCATCCCATAAAATAAACAAACTCCTTCAATTTTGTTTCTATATAGCATATCCTTTTTACTGGTAACCTATTTATTGCCAGTGTCCATAAGAAATGTTGACACTCTCCTATCTGGGTACACCAATTTTTCCTTACTTTAATGGCTTTAATCACTAATTCTTGTAAATGTCCCCATGGATTTACACACTAGTATTGTTTTATCACATTATTATACCCCATCCTTCTATTTTTCTCTATATCATCATTTTTTATGTCCCATGTTAGTGTTTTTTTCTTCATAATTTTGAATTTCTGCATTTGCATATTCATTTTCTCTTTGTTATTGTCATCATGTTCCAGAATATTTTATACTTATATTTAAACATCCATAGTATTTATTTCTTATTTGCTTCCTTTACCCACTTTCGTAATCTATACAAGTATAAAGAAGCAGAATAAAACTGGAATAATAACCCCAGCTTCATCTTTAATCATATACAACCCACTTCCTTTCACTGGGTATAATGTTAGGTATATAGTCTTAACCTTATATGAAAGAAAACACCAATTACACAATTTCCTTTTCATGTTTTTCTGTGGACATATAAGCATTTGACACATATGTTGCTTTTTCTTTTAATACGGAATTCACCAGATAAACCCTTTTGTCCTGAATGCTAATCTATACATCCTCCACAGAAGTCATAGTTCTTTCATTACTTTTATCAAACCCTCCCATTGCATCATAGCAATATCATTTTTCCCAGATTGCATCCATAGCAAGGACACTTCATTCATTGAAAAATATACACCCCTCCTCCACTTTTCACCACATCACCCAAACCCTTACTTTTAACTTTATTCAGGGTCATTCACATTTCCTTTAAACATCCATTCAGTCAAATCATTACTTCCTCATCGGTATTTTGCTCTTAGCAACAATAACTATGTCATCTGAGTATGTCTAAACTACTGGAGTCACAACACAATTTTGTATGATATATCTAGCAGGTTTCATTTTATAAGCTACTTTACTCACTACCACTCTCATTACCAACACGAACAATATTCTACTAATTGTGCGTCCTTCTCTTTTACAACACTTTGTGCATATTTCTTTACTCAGCCACTCTTTCACTAACACTCCCACTCTATTTTGATATGCTGACATACATGCTCTCCTAATTCTATTACCAGTTCCATACTTTACTATAACATCCCACAAGACACTGTGTCTTAATGTAGTAAATGCCATGTTAATATCATCTATCATAAGATTAACATCCTCCCTTTTACTTATATCATCCACAATTTCTCTCACAACCAATAACAACTCATGACATCCTTTCCCTTTTATACCATATTTCTTACAAAATACACCTCATCCTTCCTTCCATTCTCCTCTGTATTATTCTCATAAAAAGTTTATAATCTGTGTTATTTAGTGTGATGGGTCTCCCATTTTTTATTTAATTCTTCTCATATTTCTTCCATATGCATTCTAATATTCCACTACATAACTCTTCATAAATAAACCCTTCCTGCAACCATTTTTTTCAGTACATTTACAAAATACTCCCTTGGCTAATCCATTAGTGTCTTGTACATTCCATAATGTGTACTAATTGGGCCTGATACTGAATCAACATTTACATTCCCACATATTCCATCCAATTCACTAATAGTTACTTCTGTTACAAATTCTTCCTTGACTCATTCTAAATTTTTTCATTATCTGTGGCTTTTCTGCTTTTTACTATTATACATATTTTCCACATGTTGCACTACAGTACTCATAATTTGCTCTTGTTTTTGTACCTCTACTTTTTTATTTTTTATTTCTCTCATTATACTGATATCCATCTTTACTATTTTACCCAAATATGCAGAAACATCCTCCATTGTCCCTTGTGAATACTATCTCTGTCCAAACAGTAATGCCTTCATTTTTTCTTAATTTCTTTCATATATTTCCTTCTCCATATTGAAATACTCCCTGGTATTTTTCTCTAAATTCTCTAATACATTTCTATACATTTTCTCTTACTTCACATTCTCTTCCTTTCTTACATCATCCAGCCATTGAAAAAAAACAGGATCTATCTTGGGCCCAGTCCTTTTCTCCCTCTTTACTAATAATCTACACACAGTTACTCCACATGGTTCTATAATACAGTATGCAGATGATTCAACACTTATCTGTGCTGCCACTTCCCTAACAGCTCTTCATTCTCAAACACAGGAATCTTTCACTTCTGGTGAAACATGGTTAGCCAATGCCCATCTAATCCTGAACCCAAACTAAACTAAATTATTACTCTTCCAATCTAACAAGACATCTGTCTCATGCGCACCATTTAACACAATAGCCAAAGACAATAGTTTCATCTCCCCGATAACCCATACAAAGCTTCTTAGAGTGGAAATAGACAATACCCTAAAATTTGACTTGCATGTCTTCCTAACTATAAAGAAAGTCCATAAGAAACTTGGAAGTCTATATAGGCACAAAAGGATCCTGACCACAATGGCCAAAATTACATTAGCACAAACCTATCTGCTCTCCACTCTGCTATATGCCTCTCCACTTTTAACTAATCTAAGGAAAACTGACTTATCTAAGCTAGAAACATGTTATAATAAAATTGCTAAGTTTGCATCTGACTGCCTGTATAGAACACATCAGTGTAAAGCTTTAAGGATACTAGACTGGCTTGAGCTTCCCAACATTATTCTTTACAACCAACTCTCTCTAACTCACAAAACTGTGACACAACTAGCTAGAATCCCTACACTACAAAATCTCATCCTTCCTTACCATTCCAGCAGACCACTTTGCTCTAACAAGAACTTAATCACCATCTCCAAGGCCAACAACACTGCAGGAGAATCTTTATTTTCCAAGTATATATCTCGTATATGGAACTCCCTTCCTAACTCCATTCTCTCAATCTGATCCACTAACCACTTTAAGCCATCACTTAAAGCATATCTATAAAATAAGTGGCTATGTTCCTGTACTTACCCTTCATGAGTGCTCTGATACATCACAGTATACCCAAAACATATCCAACTTCTCCCTCAGTGTTTAATCCTTTGCTCCTACCGACCTGTCTTAACCTTATATTTTGACATAAGTCATACTTGCAAATAGTACTAGCTATGTTCAAAGCCTAGGTTTTGTTGTCAAGATGTAACAAATTTGTATGTTCTTATGTTACTATATTTTGTTTATTTTATACTTTATTGATTATTGTAATTTGAGCATGAAAATTTAGTGTTACTCATGGAGCTTTTCTCCCCGTGCCTCTGCTGAAAAAGGACCTGTGTCCAGTTGGACTTTCCCAGTAAACAAATGTTAAATAAATAAATACATTTTTATACTTCTTTTTAATTTAATTCCCCATTTAGACCCATTGTTATAGAAATCCTTCATGGTTGTATGAGCCTTCCATAACAGTAATACTTCCCAGTCTCCAATTTCAACCCATGATTTCTCATATATACATTTTATTTCCTTTCCTAGTTTAATACAGTCCCTTTCTTCCATCACCTCCATTCATATTGCTAAATGTTCTGAAAAATCCATTACAACAGTATCATCATCTACAACCCTCAGACCTTTTGATAATACAAAATAATCAATTTCGGATCCAAGGGCCTCCCTTTTATATGTCTATTGAATTTTGTTCAGCACAGCTAATTTACCACATTTTATCACTTCCTGTGTTTTTTAATATTTCCCTTTCTTTACACAATTTCCCTTAAATCACAATTAAAATTGCCCAAAACTTTCCCCAGGATTCAATAATGCTTACACTAAGTATACAGTGTTCTGATTGAACAAACAGCACAGACATAACTCACACCTTCTTCCTCCTAATTTTAGTTTTCCTACTAATATTCTTGCGGCTTTAAATATTGCAGAGATTCATAAAGGTTACCACAACTTGCATACTACATGTATGCTTAGTGTATTTTTTATGAATGAATAGAAAGCACAAAAATGTGGTAAAAATGTTCTTGAATCTGGATACACTTTAGAACACCGAATGCCCATAACACTGACATTCAAAACATTGAGACCAAAATCTTGAAAATTCAAAACACTGAAAACTCAAAACATTGAATCTCGTAACATTGACAAAATACAGGAAAGCAACATGTACTATATTGTAGCACAACTACATACAGAAACAAATAAAAAGCAAAGAATATTACACTTTTCCAAATATAAGCAGGGTGGCAAGCACCCCTGCACCCCCACACCCCCTGCTACTTTAATATATTAACTCTGAGATGACACTATACTATACTAAGATGTTTTATGTTGTATAGCAAGAAAGAAGAGAACCTGACTGAGGTTACCTATGAAACTCAGATAAGTATCTGAGAGATATATAGTAATAGTGTAATGTTTTAACAGTGAAGTAGTGTTTCTAAGAGAAAATTGAGGATAGATTTTACAGTTTAAACAGACAGTCATGAAGTGTGGAATGGCATGTTTGCCATTTTGTTCTGTGTAGTGTGATCTCAGAGTTGATATATTTAAGTAGCAGTGGGTGTGGGGTGTAGGGGGGGGCTTTCTCCCCTGCTTATATTTGGAGAAGTGTAATTTTTTTTTTTGTTTTTTTATTTGTTTCTGTATGTAGTTCTGCTGGCATATATTAAATTTTGGTTTCCTATGTTTTTTTCAGTGTTATGGGATTCAATGTTTTGAATTTCAATGTTATGGGCTTTCAATGTTCTAAAGTGGATCCTTGAATCTATATTGTGTACACTTATTGGAGGCTTTATTGAACCTGGCCCTATAATTTTCATGTTAACCACCTAGTCTAATATGTGATGAAACAGATTCCTTCTTTCCTTGCTAGTTATATATGCACATTATGGAAGAATTCTATAAACTTTTCATCTCTACCTCACATCCACAAAAGTTAATCTTACCATCCTTAGCAATGTTGTATCTGGTATTTTCACTTTGTTTTTTACACAGCACAGCCACTGCAGAACTACATTCACTTCTTAAGTTCCATATTATATTTCCACCACACAATGTTTGTTTGCAGTCTTATTCACTTGTCAGAAATATAACATAATTTGGCAGAATAACATCCACACTGAATTTTGCCCATCATTCCAGTATCCCCATCCTTTTTATAGTGTTCATAATGCTGTTCACATTTAATGGAAGTACTCTAAAATGATTGATTTTCCTTCTTTTTAAGTTTAGGGAAATATTTTTAAATGTTCATTTCTTTAATTTAACTCTTTCCTCAGTTGAATATTTTTCATTGTTTTATGTACAAATAATTTTTGATTCTCAGAATAAGATTTTTCACTAGTTACAACTTCAAAAAAATTATTAGTATCAATCCTTTCCCCTGACCTCTCTTCCTCATGCAGTCTCTCTCTCTCCCTCTTTTTCCATCCGTATTTCTTTTTCTTTCACAGTTTCTTCTTCTTCTAGTTCACCCTGCCAGCCTGCCTCTTGTTCTCCTTAAACACATGCATGCTTTCTTCCTTCTCCCCTTCTTTTTCATAATTTATTGTTTGCTGTTGGCAATCCATACAAAAGTGTCCCTTTTTTATACAACCTACATTCAAGCACACACTTCTTGCTGCTTGTTCTTTCTCCATACACTGGTTATATTGTATCTCGTCATAATCATTAATTAAATGAGAAAAGTCCCCACAAAGAAACATGATTTAGTCTTGCCAGCATATCTTAATGTACCGCTATGACTACTCATAAAAATAAAACTTGGCAAGTATTTCACCATGTTTTTTTTTTATAATTCATACCAGCTTCCAAAGTCTACCCTCCATTCCATAAGTTTGTCTCATCTCTATTTTCACAATAATATTATGAACTGTTTCACAGAAACCATGCATGTATTTTTAACACCATCTTCTTTCACTTCATCAGTTCTGAAATGCAAAGTAATATTTTCTTAACATTTAAGTTACTACCAGAAAACAAATCATTATTTCATGGATAAACATCATTATTTTTATTGCACAGTTCCACACATTTCATCATAACTCCATTAATTTCAAATGTTGTCAAACAAATCTCTGTCTCAATATGTATAAAAGACCAACCCCTGGATTCAATAAACTCTGTGTAGGGTCCATGTAGAGCCTACATGGAGTGTATTCATGTAAACAGCTGCAAAGTGTCATCAGTAGCGTTTACTGCATATTCATGATGCACCTCATGCCTAAGAAAGGTTGTGCAGTGTGTACCAGTAGCACTGGCCGTGCAACTCTGCAGAACAGCATAGATAATGAATCCATGTAAGCCTGGATGGTCTGCCCACATCACACACCACCAGAAGAATATGCAGTCAGTCCAGACATCCTGAATGACTCTCTGAAATCCACAAATCTTATTACATCTAGTGTCCTTTTATGTTTATTTTTTTATCATAGGTTCATATGTAGGTACTAGGCTATCGGCCCAAAGGCGTATGTTAGCCTAACCAACAAGGTTCCCTGGCTTACGCCACTCAAGAAAGTTATTTTCCTGTGCCACTGTCGAGCAGAGACACAGAAGTGATCCCCTGGGTGTATTTCCTATTTCCCATCCACTCATCAAGATTTTTCTTGAAGAGTGCTAATGAAGAACTTTGCTTGACATAGATTGGTAGCCTGTTCCAGAGTATGGGAAGTCTCTGGGACAGGAATCTATCCCTCCAGCATGTCCTGTTTATTGTGGTGACAAGGTTTAGGTCCCTAGAGCATGTAGCTCAGAGGGATTGGGATTTCTTTAGGTGTAGCATGTCCAACAGCTCTGGGTTTGACACAGCTTTATATATTAGGCAGAGATCACCTCGGAGTAGGTGATATGCTACGGATTAAAGTTGGAGTTTTTTGAGGCGGTCAGTGTAGGGCATTTGTTTGAGGCCAGTAATCCTCTTTGTGAGGTACTACTGTGGCCCTTCCAGCTACTGCAGATGTCTTGTGAGGTACATTCCAAAAGGGGCGTTGTACTCTATAATGGGTCTAATGAGTGTCGAGTAGAAGGGAACAATGACCTCTTTTTTCCTGGATGAGAACCCTTTTATGATGAGGTGTGCCACGTAGAAGGACTTTCTGACTACTGTGGTGATGTGACTATCAAAGGAGAGACTACTGTCCACCTGGGTCCCAAGGTCTCTTATTACACATTCGTTGTTAAGTAGATTGCTGCCTATGTGGTAGTTCATGGGTATAGAGTTTTTATCAAAGGGGATGACACTGCACTTTTTGGCATTGAGCTTGAGGCCATGGCTCTGACACCAGGCATCTGTCTCAGCAAGGCCCTTCTGTAGGATGTCCACATCATTTGGGGACTTGACTATGGCTCCTAGTTTGCAGTCATCTACGAACTTCATTAGCCAGAGGCCTTCTCTATTAGACTCTACTTCAGAGAAGTAGATACCAAACAGGAGAGGTCCCAGGATGGAACCCTGTGGTACCTCCACTTGTCACTGCTTTGAGGTCAGATTTGGAGTCTGCAACTTTTACAGTGTGGGTTCTGTCAGTGAGCCAGTTGGCAACCCATCTTGTGACATAGGGATTTATACCTAGTTTAGTGAGTTTAGCTATAATTCCAGAATAGGGGATGGTGTTGAAAGCCTTGGTAAGGTCAAGATAGGCTCTGTGAACCACCTTACCCTCATCTACAGCTTTGGTGACTGCCTCAAAGAAGTCGATCAGGTTCAGGAGGCATGATCTGCCTTTCATAAACCCAAACTGGGTGGGATCCAGAGTTTGGAGGTTACCAATTCTTTGTTTATGAGTTCCATGATGACATGTTCCATGGCCTTGCAGACCAGGCTCATCAGGCATACATTTAAAAATACATTAATATTCTACCACCCACATAGAAAAACAATCCCAAACCTCATAAATCACACTACATTCACATGTAAAAAAAACAATGGATGGATATATTATAATACTACAAATGTATTTTTAGATGTATTTTTAAATGTATTTTTATTTATGTACTTTCTTTATGCATTTTTACATTTTTTAATCCTTTTTGCAATGTGTTTGTAATACATTTTTAAATTTTCCAACAAATGCAGTTATATTAAGTATAGGAGCTGATTGGTTGGAGTTGGTGCCTTTTTTGCTTTAAAAAAGTTGATACATTGTTTTTTTATGTGTCTGTCTGATGAAGTCTACCTATTTGGGTAGATGAAAAGCATTTCACTATATTAAAGGTCTGATTGGTGTTTATAGACTACTAGGTGGCTGTTTTTGTGTTTTTCAATAGCTTTCCCAGTTAATGGTGAGGTAGTTGAAGTTGCCCATTATTAGGGTGTTTGGTTGAACCCTAATATTTTCCAATACATAAAGAAAAGAGGAGTGGGAATCCTGGGGCATGGTGGGGAATCGGTAGCAAGCTACAATTTGGATTACAGTTTTGCCCAGAGTTAGTTGCATTTGGATAACCTCTAATGCATTATGCTGAGCAACTAGCCTGGAGGTGTGGATATCCTTAATGAATATGGATACACCTCCAACTTTGATGTTTCGGATCAGGTTACATGGCCGAAAAGTTTGGTATGAGTTATAACCTGGTAGTGCAGGGGTGCTCTCTGGAGCCTTGAATCAGGTCTCAGTCACTGCACAGATATTGATATTCTCCATTTTAAGGAGTGCCTCGAGTGGGTGCATTTCGAGATTCAGACTTCTAGCATTGAGTAGCATTACCCTCAGTTTTTGCTTGCTTGTTCCTGTTACGGTGGTGAATTTGTTATTTGAACCTTGCCTAAAAAAGGCACTATAGGGGCAGCAAGAGTCTTAGCCAGTATCCGGAATCCCAGGGGCAACAGGTGCAGGCCATCTGTGGCAAAGCATCGTGGTCTGTCGACCAAGTCATCCCACGCAGACAGATACTAGATACCCTTAAAATGACACCAGAAGCTTAGTCAATTGTTGAAGTTAATCATTTTGTCCTTGTACTGCAGTATAATTTGGGGTGATGGCAGAATGCTACTCAGGGCTAGAGTCATACCTGCCTGGGCTACAAGATCGGAGAGCTCTTCCATGTCTCTTTTCATGTAATCCAGGGAGGTACATCTCAGGTCATTCACACCAACATGGACAATGAGAGAGTCATGTTTGTACTTGCTGTGGAGTGACCTGAGTGCGTGGGTTATGTGCTGGATCCTGGCACCCGACAGGCAGCTGACAGTAACCTTCTCCTTGTTTAGCCTGGTGAGTGGGACATCAGTGTGCCTGACTATAGAGTCACCTATGACTAGTGTGTTGGGTACGTTGTTTTGTCTTATTGGCTGTGGTTGAGTGGCACACTGAGTCTGTGTGCTATGTGTCATTTGGGTTGTGTCGGGGGATGGAGGTTGCTTGCGTTTCTGCTTTGGATGTCTCTGTTGCTTAGACAGATTATCATTGAGAGCCTCCACAAATGTTTTTATGTTACTATGTGTGGATTTTAGTGGTGTAGATTTAGTGAGACTATTTGATGAGTGTGGTGTGGTGCAAATGTTTACCTTCTCCTCATGACTATCAATCAGTCTTGGTAGGAGAGAGCTTTACCTCCAGTTTGGCTAGATAAGTGCATCTCTCACAGGTTGTAGTGTTGGGTGGTAGGAGGAGAGGGTTGTCTGTGTACATGATACAATTTCTACATTGCCTCAAGATGCCCAGATTCATCAGATAGACAGTAGAGAACACTGGGAGCTGACCCTTGGACATGCCTGATGAAAAAAATATTTTCCTCTAGATAAGTGAGGAAAATGAGTACAAGAGCTGTTCTTCTATAAGCAAGTGAGAAAAGTAAGTACAAAAACTGTTTTCCTCTAGGTAATGAGGAAGACTGAGTGCTATAGTAATTAGTATCTTATTTAGTGCTTACAAGTTCTGAACAAGTGCTGAGCATGAATAAGCAAATTTAAGTGCTAAAACTAAGAATCTGTATCTGCACTAGATGAGTTACAGGACAGAAACAAGTGCAAATGCAGGCTTTCAAATCAGAAAGTTGAGAGAGATGCAAGAAATTGCCCAAACGGCCAATAACTACAATTTCTGGGCCAGAACCACTCCTTATGTGGTAGACAGGTTACCCAGTGCTTACCACTCCCACTGATAAGCTAGAAGGCTTCCCTCCAACAAAGAAAGGCTTGGGAGGCTCAGAGGCTTAAATACAGTCCTGGATACAGCAAATCTGTATCTGGAACACTAGTTACAGGAAAGGTAGGAAACAGGCTTACAGTTTTTTTGTTTTTTTTTTTCTACAGAAAATGAGCAAAAACAGTAGTAAAAACATTTCACATGCAGTGCAAGCTAGCACACTTGAGTTGTTGTTGTTTGTCTTTTGGCTTTTTCCCGGTAAGTGGTCGCCACAGCAGAACTCTGGTCTGCTAATGATTGGCAGTAGATTTATACTAAAAGTGGAGGTGCCAGCTCGACGCCCAACCTTCAACAAAGGAACACCCATTTAGCACACATGTCTTTCAAATGCTACCCAACTGCAGGGATAACATGCAGACTCCACACAGAAGGCACTCCCAAGCCAAGCTGAGAATTGAACAGGAGAACCTCTTGCTGTGAGGTAACAACGCTACCGCCATACCACCACGGCATATGTAGCAATATTAGACCAAACACAGTTTAAAAAATGCAATTAAATTAAAAAGGACTAAAAGCAAGTGCAGAAAGAGTTTATTAGGTAGAATGTGGTAAAGAGATGGGACTGGGGTAGTGTCCCAGATAAAATCTACAGTGGGGAAGGCAACTGCAAAAGCCACAAAATTTAAACTACAAACCAAAAATAGGGAAGGTGGGTGGGACAAAACACTTTCAACAGAGATCTAAGCAACAACTAACAGTACAAACTCTAAAACCAAAAAAAATATACTCAGCTCTGTATATTTGCAGATCAGATCCATCTCTCATGTTTGTGTAATGCACAGTGGCACATGTTGATGTTTACCAGGTTTGTGCAGCAGGACCACCCAGGTTGCAGACATGACCCAGACATCTAAAAATAGAAAGAGGATGCTTCCAATAAATATGACTGTCCAATGCTGTGCAATGCACAAATCCGTTAAGTGGAGCTGAGCTACACAGATACATTGGAAAGCATAACACCTAATAAAACAATGCTGAAGATGTCACTACCCTGGTTGCAGTTTGGATTAAGCTTTGGGCTAAAGTAGAAGTGTTCCTGGGTTCTAATCCAGGGACTGCATGCATTTTCAATATGATGGTTTGAAATTGCAGCATATCCAAATAACCTGGAGAGAGAAGTGGATGTCTCTTGGTGATTTTTTTTTTTTCACTTTTATTTATTTATTTATTTATTTTAAATAGGTGCTTTGCGCTTATCATAGTACAAATATGAGGTTGTTTTTATACATATTTATATACTATGCAGTTTGTGCGATAGTAAGTGGCATGAAACATTTTCAAATGTATCCGATTGTACACAGTGTGCACTCTCAGTAAGTGCAAGTGCCGGGAAACCATGATATTTAAAGGGAAAATACCAGGAATTGCACTTTATACGATGAGGCTTGACTTATGCAGCAATGGCTGAAGCAGGTGAAGGTGTGTTCATGAGACCAAGGTTTTTAGTGGGCTGCTGGTTAAGAATCATGGCTCACACCTGTCGCAGGAGGAATATACTGACACCTAATACAAAGCGGAAGCCTGAGATAGTTTGATAAGGGCACTTACCAATGCAACTGGTATCCCCAAACTAGTGAACAGTATCATCACCACTATGATGACCTCTATAGGAGAAAGAGGGGTACCCTTTATAAGTGGATCAGGGATTGCCAGGTGGGGAACACTCTGGTGATGTATAAGTATGAAGTACATGTATTACCTAAAAATACTCAAGCTGGCTATGGTACACCCACCCGGTATTCATAATTGCTTTTTCTTTTCTGTTTTCCACAGCTACAGAAGAGATGGCCTCAAATGTGAGTTCCCACACTAGGTGACTGGAGAGGATGAGACAAGAATGTTTCAGTAAGCATAATTATATAAAGCACTCCTATTGCAGCATTAACAGTTATGGATGGATTAGTAGCTATATCATACTTTTTATGATTCCTGAAATGCACAGTATCTTTCAATAATACCTATATCTGCTGAAAAGTCAGATTTAAGAATCACTGCTTTGCCCTGGTCATTGTAGGGTTCATGGTGGTCTGGCAAGTACTTTATGAAGATGTGAATAAATGATCGTTGATAAGTTATGCTAACACAAATCCACGCAGCTATCCATGTGTGTAATAGCAACATTTGTAATATGTTCATAATTCAGGTTCCTTGTACACCCAAATATGTAATGATATGTTCAGATATCCTGCGCTGAAAGGTGGAGAGTTGTGGTCTGAAATGCAAAGCAGCAGTTTTATATTTCCAAATAACAGTGCCCATGAGTCTATAAAAGTGTAAAATGAAAGAGAGTTTGCATTATGTTGTATTCGAAAGCAAAATAACTATATTATAGTGGACACCACTTGTGGCTTGTAATACAACATCCCCAAATATAAAAGTCATCAGATTACATGACTGTGTTAGCTTAACATCAATAGAAATATAGTACTGTTATGTAATGATCATTATAACATTTCAAGTGCAGACTACCCGACCAGGCCTGGTGTCATGTGTAAGCATTGTCCATATAGTCCAAGTAATATAGGGATTTACTAGCAGTTGTAATTGTTTATACTAGACTGTATCAGAAAACAATAACGTTATTTTTGAAATTTTGTTGTATAATGTCTAAAGTTGCTAATGTTCTCCTTTTTCCTCTCACCACACCCTATATCGTCTTTTTGTTATTTATGTATAACTTATTTTTTTATTATGATTAATGGCTTATTATGATATTATTTCTTTATTCATACTACAGCTTATTATATCACTTTTATTATTTCTCATGCTTATGTATACTTTTATCTTCTGTTTATGTTAAATTTCATTATGTATCATTCTTTTTGCATTAATATCAATTAACCCTTGTTATTATGTTTTGTTATATTTTTTTCTTTCTGTAAATTTTTTGATTTATTTTGTTTGATGCTGTTTTCATTTATGTTAATACTACAGCACAGCAGGTTAGGCTGGTTCCTGATGATCCACCTGCATTCACTCCACTGTCTACAGCACCAATAATCAGCACTTCTGAGTTGCCATATGGTGGCACCTCACCTGATGCCCCTGCCCTACCTGGACCATCAGGTAGGTCTGCCCTATGGGCCAGACATGTGTTACCCCACAGGAGCAGAGGTGGGGAAAGTGCTTACATCATCCATGCAGAATTGCCAGATGTGGTGAGTACGATCGTGCACCAGACTGTGGGCACATGCCTAGTTTGGATGGAGAACATGCTGTCCAACCTTGTACAGCAGACAGGCCAAGATGCCGGCCACAGCAGCCAGTGGTGCAATAATGGAACGGTGCTGACAGTCCAATTAGTGAGGACTTGAGTCACACTGTTACTGTGTTGACATACATGGGACCTTAATTCCCCAACCCCCACCCCACCCAAGGTGTTTACCTGCCTCTTGTGTCTTTCACTGATTCTGTCC